>NC_050575.1:244699004-245002037 GCF_011100635.1 Trichosurus vulpecula | reverse complement strand
GTCATTCCTCTAAATCTTTCAAACCGTCAAAGTTCTCTCAATTGTCCAATCCAAAGATCTTTTTTTCTCAAACTTTTTCTACTTTGTAGAATTGAACATTATCACCATTTTCTCTTCTTGTATTCTCTCTTCTCTGGGCTTATATTCCACTGTGCCCTCTTGAATTTCCTTTTAGTAGTATTACCATAGAATCATTGAATTTAAATTGGGGGGGATTTCAGAAATCATACAGTGCTACTTATACCTAAAATTAATTTCCACTATAATATATCTGAAAAGTAACTGTCCCCTGTTTGAAAACTCCCAAGGAAACTGGCTCTTTTGTGGCAGCCCATTTTACTTGTCAGCAGTTCTAAATGTAAAGAAGTTTTTCTTGACATCAAATTTGAGTTTATGACTTTTTATTCTTGGAAGCTATGCCTCTGAGATAAAGCTCAAAATCATGATAGGTTTTTGTTTTGGCCCTAACATCATACTTTTGACTCACTAAGCTTATTATTCACTATAATAATGCTCAGATCCTTTTTTTAGTCAAATTCCTGTTCCCCACATTTTGTAGTTGTGAATTTTTCCCCCACCGAATTTTATCTTCTTTGATGTTATTAGATGATTGATCTAACCAAGATATTTTTGGATCCTGGATGTCATCTAGTGTGTTTTAAATCGTCCTTTTAGCTTAGTGTCATTTATAAATTTAGTATCGATGTCTTTCTCCACTTCCTTAGGATGAATATATAATGGCACAAGGCCAAAAAAAAATTCCTCATTTTCTCCACAAGACTCCTTCTGCCTAACTGACATTGAACCATTAATAAACAACTCCTTGCTTCTGGAATTCTATCCAGTTAGGAATCCTTCCAACTGTATTGTTTTTAGTCCATATCTCTCCATCTTCTCCATAACAATTCTATGAGATAGTTCATCAAAAGTTTTGTTAAAAATCTAGGTAGGTAAATTATATTTATTATATTTTTTTTATCAACTAATTCAGTAACCATGCCATAAATGGAAATGAGTTGAGTTCAGCATGATTTGTCCTTAATGAAGTCATGAAGGCTCTTTTTAATCACTGCTTCCCTTTCTGGTTGTTTACCAATGGTCTCCTTACTGATCTGTTCTAAGTATTTACCAAGAATCGAAGTCAAACTCAGGGGTCTATATTTTTCAAATTGTGATATCCCTTTTTCTGAAAACAAGAACAATATTTGTCCTTGTACAAACTTGGGGGTACCACTTCCATTTTCTATGATATTTCGAATATTACTTGCAATCATATGTGCTAGTATTTTCATTTCCTGAGGATATAGTTCATTTAGACCAGGTGAATTGAATTCATCAAAGGCAGCTTTAGTAGCTTTCTTATTGTCTCCATATTTATATTGGATAGCAACTACCCATTAGCCATTTTTGTCTATACACCCAACTTATTGAAAGCTAACATCACTTGTGCTCCACAAATCCAAATCTATTGCAAATCTTGTAATCTCTATTTTTTTACATATCCTATATACATTCCCTTCTCTACTCACACAGCAGCCAGCCTACTGTAGTCACTCATCACCTCATATATGGGTTATTGCACAAGTCTTCTGATTGTTCTTCTGGCCTCATGTATTCCACCCACATACACACACACACACACATCAGTCTGTCTTCCACTCAGCTGCCAAAATAACTTTCCTAAAGGATAATCTGACCATCTTACACCCAATCTGTTGGTTCTTCATTGTCTCCAGAATCAAAAATAAAAACAATTTGTTTGGTATTTAAACACCTTCACAGTCTGGCCCCTTTTAATTTCCCAAAAGTCTTTGTACAATTTACTCTCATCTGCTTACTCTATAACATAGCTACACTGGACTACTTGCTGTTCTTTGTAGATAACATTTGTGTGACCTTTGGCAAATTACTTAATCTCCTTTGTCTTCAGTGGGATATTCCCTAAAATTAAGTTTCATCCTGCCCCAAATCTATGACCTTATGATTTGCCCTCCTTGACCTCATGTCACCTTTTTTTCCCTTTTGAAGCCTCAGTTCTGCTTCTTTTAGGAAATCACTGTCCTTAACATCTTGTAAATCGGAGAGATGCTCCTCTAGTCCCTTCACATTTTTTCCATGAGAAGATCAGGCTGTACCTAGAAGAAAGATATTTCACTATTATGGCAGAAATCTGAATGAACATCACAGATTCAATTCAAATTTCTGTATACTTTCCGCTAGTCTGCATATTGATTGAGCATCCTTCAGTCCCCTTTGCTTGAACTTTATTCAAATAAAACACTCTAACATGAGTATACCAAAGTCTCTGTCTTGGCCAAACTTCTTTCCATCATTTATATGCTCTCTTGGTAAACTTTTTGCCTTTTATCAGTTGAATTATTATCTCTGTACAAATCTCTTCCAGATCTCTTTGCCTAGCCCTAGTTGTTTTCTTCAATTTTAGTCCTGAATCACCAATTACTTATTCAGTACTTCCAACTGGATGTCTTACAGGCATCTCAGACTCAGCATGTCCAAAAAAGAAACTCATTGTTTCTCCCATGTTCACCCCTCATCTAAACTTCACTATTTTGTGAGGGTACAGGTTACTCAAGTGTGTAAACAGATCAGTATCATTGGCTCCTCATTCTCACCACACATAAACCAGCTTTGGTCAATTCTTTGAATTCAGTGCTTCTCAAATGGTTTGCCCGATTGTAAAGTTATGTGGTAAATTCTGGCTAGCTATGCTGCCAATTGTATGGAACTTATATTTACAGTTGAATTCCTATGTCTCTTGATTTTCCTGTGCTATTACCAAAAATGTTAGAGGACTACTTTGCAACATTTCCTATGTATGCCCTGCCCCCTTTACTGACATGACCGCCACTTCTTGCCTGAGTTATTACAATGGCCATTCAATCAGATTCCCTACTTCAAGTTTTTTCACTATCTAACCTGTTCTCTACACAGCTGCCTATGTGTAACTAACTCATAAAGCACAGGTATGCCCATGTCACTTCCCTAAATCAATAAACTCCAGTGTTTCTCAGATTAAATTCAGATTTCTCTTTTTGGCATTTATAGCCTCCACATTGTGGCTCCAACTTATTTTCCAAGCCATATTTCTAAAATGGTCTTTTTGCTTTCCTTTTCCGAATCTGGCATTCCTTCTCTTATCTATGCCTTTAAATGGGAGGCTTCCTGTGTTTGGAATGCACTCCATTTTCATTTCTGCTTCTTAGAATACCTAATTTCCTCCAGAACTCACCTCCTACACAAAACTCTCCTGATCCCTGTGTGTCAATGCCTCTGCTCCCAAATTACTCTGCATTTCTTTTGTGTATATTTATATGTGTATATATCTTTGTATCTCCAGGGTTAGACACATAATAGGTAACTAGTATCTTCTCATTGTTTGATTTGCAATTAAAAATAATTAAGCAAAATAAGTAGATTAGTTTTACTTTCCCTGTCTGCCAGTTGTGTAAGAGTAAAAATAGTTTCACCTTATTGCCCTACATTTTAGTATATGAAAAGCATAAGCAATATAGGAGAGTGATTTTGTTTTAAATTACACAACTGAAAACAAAGCATTTGGGAAAAGACTTTAAGTACAAAAATGCATAGAGCTTTATAACACCAGTTTAAGATTCTTTTACATCTTTTCCTTCTTAAGAAATTCATTGTTTTTCTATCACTGCCCACATATGTGTGTGTTTTTGCACTTGATTAACATATGAATATATAGTCAAGCTTATCTGCTCTTGACATAGTCTGCTTTTTCCAATTTGCCTAGAGGCTACTTAATTTTAATGCTATTTGATACAGGAGCAACAGTAATAGCTAACATGTATATAGTACTTTAAGGTTTGCAAAGCATTCTCCAAGAATAATCTCATTTGATGTTTTTTATCTTCTCAACAAAGCTGAGACGTAGTAACTATGATTATCTTCATTGGAATAGATGAGGAAACTGAGACTGAATATAGTTAAACTTACTGTGTTGGTAAGCAAAATGGGCTCTTAGCAACTTAGTTCAACAAGTGCCCTTGAAGAGTTTGGCTTTTGTTTCCTTTGAGTAATTCAATGTATTTCATTGAGTCTTACTAAGTGCTAAGCCCCAGGCTTTAACCCCTATTAGGTGTTAACCTAACCTATGTGGATGTGAACCTCCCAGGGTCCTAAGGGGAGGGGCTAACTCAAGAGCCAATCATGGAGCCCTAAGTTCTGGTCATTCAGATGACATTTAATGACATCTGAAATCCTATAAGAAGAGAAGACAGAGCCGTTTGCGCAGGGCTCTCACTCGTGATGGTGCTGATGCGGAGACTCCAGGAAGCTGTAGCTAAGGAGCCCTCCAGCTCGTAAACCCGGATGCTGAGACTTTGTTGAACTCTGGTAACTATGTATTGGCATTTGAATCAGACAAGGTCTGTCTGTTGATGTTTGTACTTTGTTTGTATTTTGTTCTGAAGTTCAGGGTGCTGGCTTTTTTCCCCTGAAGTGAATGATATTTGTATGCTGAATTAAAGTAAGCTTGTCAACCCCTTAACGTAGCTTTCCTTAGTTAAGCAGATCAAAAGAACCTGTGCTTTTGCAGCGTGCTGGCAGCATTCTTGTGGTTGGGTTTGGGTTGTTCTTATACCCCCACAATAGCTGCTAGCTGGATTGTTGAAATGCTTACTTATATTTAAATTCACATAGTTACTGTATCTGAAATGAGATTTGAACTCAGGGTCTTCTTGACTCAGAAGTCTAACATTCTATCCATGATGTTAAAAATGAAAAGTGTTGATTCAGTGGAAGGAAAACTTGCACTAGTTATAAGACCTGAGTTAGGAATATCAGTTCTGTACCTTATATTTTTGGGACCAGGCACTTCTCATGGGGGCACAAGTTGCTCATTCATAAAATAGAGATAATAATTGTATTTCCTAGAGCACTTCCATAGTTTTCAAAAGTAGGGCCCTGCCTACCCTCATCCCCTATGGGCCCCACCCAACTTTGTAGCTTCTTCCGATTCCTAATATTGGATACCCTTCGTCAAAGGCAGCTGACATTTGGGGTGGGGACACCGTGGGGAAGAAGCTAATACAGACACAGTTTCTCCTTCAGGGAGTTTATTTAGCAGGAAAAATGTTTTGAGTTGACCTTGTTTCCATTCCACCTACAAAACAGACATGAAAGGAAAAATCCAGAGGCTCTTCATGTTTCATCTCTAGCAGATGAAAGGCAAAAGATCTGTTTTGCATCAAAGCCAGTGTAACTGGATAGACACTCCTATCAATATTGTACAATCCATGGCCCTTGGCAATAACAAGCCCCGCGCCCCATACACACACTCCAAAGACTTTAGTCTCACATGGACTAAGTACTATCCTGGGAGGCTGACCCAGGTGAAATCAGTTTTTCTCTTTGGCTCATTGCCCTCACTCTGGGTTTTTATTCCTGGGAAATCTTCAGAATAATGTTTAGTTATAACACATCTGTAGGTTTCTCCAGATGTGGATAACAGAGCTGCAAATCCCATAAAGTTCTCAGTATACAATATGAATATAGTGAATAGTACTTTATTTTACCTCTGCATAGAATTCAGCATAAGGCTCCAAAGACTCACAGGAGTCAATGAACAAATACAAAAACATAAAAACACTGAAATAGTCAATGAGGCAATCTGGAACTCCCCTTAGGAGGCAGAAACAATCTCTGTGACTGCTAAACAAGTACTATTTCTTCTTGCACTTGTACTATCCAAAGAATTCACTGTTTTTTGGTCTCCAAATGCTATGTTTCAGCTTGTGTGGAATTTCTTCTTCTTCTTCTAAGCAGTATATAGCATCAGAAAAGATTTTTTTTCACAAAAAGGCTGGTGCCTGAATCTCAATCTTAGTAATTCTCAATCTCTTAGGACTTCTAAAACTATTCAGTTGACATTTCACATTCTGATCTTTATATTTCATGTAATTATTTGTCCTTGCAAGATTTTTCTTTAGCTTTTGGTGTTGTAGGGCTTCAAAAAGGCATACGTTCATGCATAGGTAACTTTCTGATAGCTTTGTGTTACACTCAGTACATGCATTATGAGAATCCTTGGGTATATTTCAACAATTCTGAATAGTGTTTCATATAATTACCTGAGATGTTAATTTAATTTTTATGCAAGGGAATTTACTCTTTTTCAGTTCTCATTCAAGAGAAGTTTAAAGATACTTCTCCATCTATTTGTTGATTATGTACAGTTTGGTACTGGCCACTGTTATATAGTGCCATAATATAGAAATTTCTGTCAGAAGGAACTCAGTTGTTTTTGTGGCTGGACTTTACATTTTAGTATGATTTCAAAAGCTGAGTTAGTGGATATATTTAAAATTCAAAAAGCACAAAGGAATCTGATAGCATAGCCAACTGATGGCAACAATTTATGTTATACAAGTCTTTAAATTAACATCAGATTAGCTGGGCTTTAAATTCCCTGGAACATGTCTCTAAGCCTGTTATTAAGTTATTGTGATTGCTTCTCAACGATGTGCGGCTGCACAGATGCCTTTGTCTTTTACCATTGGAGAGAATAATGGCAGTAATCAAACAGCATTTGTTGCTTCTTTATTTACGAGTTCTTGTTGATGTCCTTTCCTCCTGGTGAGCTTTTTTCCCTAGGACTCATTCCCATTTCCTTACATTTCCTAACTGTCTTCACGTTCAAAAACAATAAAGCAACCACATGTTTGTATTGCCTCTTAAAGTAATTTTTCCTCTGCTTGTCTTTGTGTCACATACTAAACTGTGGTTAATGTTATTGATTTATGTGTTATTCTTTTCATAAAATTAGAAAAGGTATAATCATGCAAACTGAAATTTCTGTTTTCTGCTCAGAATAGACTTCCTTGCCCATGTTCCTCCTTGAGTTACACTGGAATTGGCTGACAAGTCTATATGATTTAAATCGGGAAAGACTGACCTTAGAGACAATCTAGTTCTAAATCATCATTTTATAGAGGAGCACACAGAGACTAGAGAGGGGAAAATTACTTGCCAAAGTCAGAGACATAGTAGATAGCAGAAGTAGGATTCAAACACAGGTCCTCTAACTCCAAATGTTACTAGAAGCTAACATTCTGTTTATTGACAATGTTTTCTAATTTTCTTTTCTTGAAGATGGCATGATGGGGGTAGCTAGGTGGTTCAGTGAATAGAGCACCAGCCCTGGAGTCAGGAGGACCTGAGTTCAAATCTGACCTAACACACTTGATACTTAATTGCTGTGTGACCTTGGGCAAGTCACTTAACCCCAATTGCTTTGCCTTCCCCGCTTCCAAAAAAAAAGAAGAAGTTGGTATGATGGGTAGAATTGTGTTTCTCAGTTTTAAAGGAGGAAACAAAAAAGTGCAATGTAAAACAAACTTTTTTATGGGACTATTATACAATGTTTTCTGCCAAAATGCTTCTTATTCCAAGGTTACTCTAAAGGGATTCTAAATATACTTCAAGTTTTGGAGTATGAGAATGGAAGGAAATGAGTACCATGAGTAAGTACCATGCATCTAACCTGCTATGATATTTGAAGAAAGAACTTGGTAATTGAAGAAGGAGGTATATTTATTTTACTGCCTGGGCCAATTATTTGTAATGTGGTGACAATTTAAAATCCTTTTCTTTTTCCTAGAGGCCAAGATTTTATTTGTCTTTTTTTTTATATTTGACTTAAAAATTGCTTAATATATAAGGAGAAAAAGGATACATTATTAAAGTTTCTGATGGGACTGGAAACTTACAATACTCAAATTTGAAAGGATATATATGAAAGAAACAGAAACCTGGTTTATTATTTTTATATAATGTTCTATAAAAATTTTATGCATCTGATATCACCTGCAAAATTGTGATAATTTCACAGATTCAGTATTACAAAGGATCTCACAGATCACTTAGTACACATTTATAGCATTTAGAGTTAGAAGAAACTATAGAGATTTTTCCCTTTCACCTATTTTAGAAATGAGGAAACTGAGGCCCAGAGAGGTGATATAAATAACCTGTTCTGATATTATATATCTATATTTCTATTATATATCTATATTCTCTATCTTTCTATATAAATCTACTCATTTAAATCTTCCTATTTATTTTACATATGATATGATATAATACAATATAATACATATTTCATAACATTATGTTTTTATGTATATATGTGTATATATATGTATGTATGTGTGTATGTATGCATCTCTTAAGTCTCTTGCTTCTCTGTTTTTCGATCACTTTTTTCTTCAACATCTGAAATCGCACTCCCTCCCCAAATAGTTAAAATATTTCAAATCCCAGGTCATACGCTTCTATATCCATGTAGCTTTCTCTATCTCCTCCCTCAAACCAGAAATGAGCCCTCCCACCATTTTTCACATCCCATCCAGCTATCCAGTCATCCACCCTGCCCACCTTGCTACACGCACTTCCAATGCCTTGCCTCTTCCCACTTAGAATGGAAGGGAAAAAATAATTTAGTTTCTTGGGGATTTAGTTGTGCACTTGTGCACTTAACTTTGGAACCCTTCTTTTGGAGCTAAGCTGCATGCATTAATGAGTAAATAAATTTAATCTCAACCAGCCCACTATATTCCTTAGTAACCAGACAAGAACCTGCTTTACTCCCAATCCTGGTTTCTGTATTACACATCTTGCTATTTGCCCTGTTGCTTAGATCCTACTTCCCAATCCACCTCCTCTTTCTACATTGTGCTCTGGGTTTAATGGTAAAGTCAATACTTTCATATTACCATTTTTCCTAGAAAAGGTGACAGTTGACTGCCTTGTGAATCACATCTAGCAAGATATACCCCTCTCTGGTCACTGTTCATATTAGAATGTAAGTTCCTTGAGAATAGGGCCTGTCTCAAATTTATATGTGTCCTCACTGCTTAAGGCTTGCTAATGATTAGGTATCACAGTGGATAGAATGGTAGGCCTGGAGTCAGGAAGACCCTGAATTCAAATGCATCTTCAGACACTTACCAGCTGTGTGACCCTGGGCAAATCATTAATTTGTTAACCTCAGTTTCCTCAAAGGTAACTTGGTCTTAATAAAACATCTATTTCCCAGGATTGCTCTAAGGATCAAAATGCATGGGTTGGACTCTGGCATATAGTAGGCACTTACTATTTATTTCCCCATTCATTTACTTATGTATAATATTAATAAACCTCGGGAACTCATTCAACGGTATGTCAACAAAAAAAGCATTTAATAAATGGCTGGGTTTTAAAATAGAGATATAAAAACAAGTAGTTGCTTCAAGAAATTAAAGAAAGCTTGTCCTTAAGGAACACCAATTCACTCATCAATACAAATTTTGCAAAAAAAAAAAAAAGATAGATGATATTTATAACAATCCTTAAAGTATGTATACTAGAAATGAGCATTTTACAGATAAGAAAAACTGAGGGTCAGAGAGGTTAATAGAATTCCCTCAGGGTGCATAGTTAGTAAGAGTCAACTCATGTGGTCCTTTGTTTATACCCTTCTCATGCACATTTAGCTTTCACTTTGTGTTATTCCAAAGTCTCCCATGCCTGGAATACTCTCCCTCTTCTGTGACTGCTGACCTTCCTGGTTCCCTTTTAGTCCAACTAAAATCCCACCTTCTACAGGAAGCCTTCTCCAACCACTCTTAATTCTATTGGCTTCCTTCTTTTAATTATTGCCTATTTGTCCCATATTTGCATGTTGTCTCTCCCCTATTTGACTCTAATGTTCTTGAAGGCAGGGACTGATTTTTGCTTCTTATTGTAACCCCAGAGTTTGGCTCACAGTAGCATTTAATAAATGTTTATTTATTGATTGACCTTCATGTCTCACTCATGCAATTATCAGTTCCTTCAGAGGCCATATTATATTTCTCTTTGTTTTCTTCTCAGCACCTAACACTCTATCTCCAGATTCCATGCACTTTTACTGGCTATCTTCCACACCTGGAATGCTTTCCTTCCTGAACTCCACCTCCTGACCTTCCTTCAACTTTTCCCTAAATTCTCGCTTTCTGCAAAAAACTTTTCCCAAGTTTCCTTAATGTTAGTTTCTTCCCTTTTAGACTACCCCTACTTAATCCTATATATGGCTTATTTGTATAGTTTTTTTTAATTGTTTTTAATTTATGGACTAAAACAAACATTTCCAATAAAAAGATTATTGCATATGAAACTGAAAATCTACTCTGCACAACTTGCTATTCCTTTCAAATATACAACAAAATTATCTTGTAAATTTCTTTTCTTTCCTTCCTTCCTCCCACTGCCCTAGAGATGGCTACCATTAGACACAAATAAGTATATCGATACACATATGTGTGTGTGTGAGTGTGTGAAAATTATTCTGTAAATCTATTTATCTGTTCTTTCTTTGGAAGCAGATAGTGTTTTTCTTCATATATCCTGTATAGTTAATTTGGTTATTTATAATACTAAAAATTACTTATTCACTCAAGGGGGTTCTTTAAGCAATATTGTGATTACTGTATACATTGTGCTCTTGGTTCCACTCACTTCCCTCTTCATTTCATGCAGGTCTTTCCATGTTTTTCTAAGATCATTGAGCTCATTATTTCTTATAGCACAGTAGTATCCCATAACAAACATATCTCACAGCTTGTTCAGTCATTCCCCAATTGATGGCCATGCCTGCAATTTCCAATTCTTTGTGACCACAAAGAGAACTACCATAAGCTTCTTAGAACATATAGGTTCTTTTCCTTTTCCCCTGATTATCTTTGGAAATAGAGCAAGTAGTGATATTGCTGGGTCAGAGGGTATAATTAGTTTAATAATTCTTTGGGCATAATTCCAGATTGCTCTCCAAAATGGTTGGATCAGTTCACAATTCCACCAACAATGAATTAATGTCCCAGTTTTTCCATATTCCCTCCAATATTTGTCAATTTCCCCTTCTATCATTTTAGCCCATCTTGTAGGTGTAAAATGATATCTCCGGCTTGTTTTAAATTGCATTTCTTTAATCAATAATGATCTAGAGCTCTTTTATATATGACTATAAATCATTTTGGTATCTTCATTGGAAAACTCTCATTTGACCTTTATCAATTGCGGAATGACTTGCATTTTTGTAGATTTGACAAAGTTCACCATATATTTTAGGTATGAGACCTTTATCTGATGAAATGTCTATAGAATTTTGGCCCCAATTTTCTGCCTTCCTTCTGACCTTCACTACATTTCTTTTATTTGTACAAAACATTTCCATTTAATGTAATCAAAGTTATCCATTTTACATCTAACTTTGCTTCCTATCTCTTCTGTTTTCATAAATTCTTCACCTATCCATAAGTCTGAAAAGCATTATGTTTTGTATTCTAATTTTCTTGTAAAATGTCCCTTTCTATCTGGGTCATTTATCCATTTTGACCTTATCTTGGTAAATGGTATAAGATATTGGTCTATGCTCAACTTCTGCCATACTGCTTGTTTCTTCTAACAGTCTTTACCAAATAATGAATTTTTATCCCAAAATCTTCTTTACACTTGTCAAATTCAAGATTATTGTATTTATTTGCTGCTGTAAATTCTATCTACCTTTCTGTTTTTTTTTATTTAGTCTTTCCCATTAAAAAGTTAGCTCAGTGAGAGATAGGACTGTCCCCCCCCCTTGTCTTTTTAAATTCCCAGCACTTAGCACAGTGCCTGACACACAGTATGTAATTAATAAATGCTAGTTTACTTAGTGATTGACATAATGATCTTCATATGATAGACACACTAAATTCCATTGAAAGTTAATTGAAATCCTCCTAATTTACGAATAATATTATTTTTTTGTAAAAAAACTGGAAATTATTCTAGAGATTATTTTATCAGGTACTATCATTACACCCATGAAAAATATACAGTTTCTCAACAATTTCCTGTGATACATCCATAGCTCTGCCACACTATCTTATCTCAACATAATCAAATTAATCAACATGGTCAGAAACTGAGTACAAGATCTACTGGTTCTCATTCAATCTAAAGAGGATTTTTAAACTATCTCTTTAAGGTCAGAATCCATCTTTTAATTATTTATGTATCTTTCTGAGTGTCCAACACAATGCTTTAAATATACTAGTTTAGAGGTATCAAACACAAAGACCACAGCATCCTCAAGTACAGTATAAACAAGATTAAATAATGTTAATTAATGTGATTTTTCTAAGGCACTTACAGTCAGGCTTATATACAATTTAGTGGCCCCCTTTTCTCCTTATTAAGTTTGACCCTGATCTATTAGATATCAGTAAATATTTGAATATTTGGGTAATAAATTATAATTATAATAACAAACAAATATTTATGTAAAAATGCATTGTTGCATTGTTAAAATGACTTTTTTGAGAAGAGTTTTCATACGGGACAGATGGAAGTACCACATGCTATTTAAGTTGCATACAAATGATGATGCTGAGGATAATATATATTTATGCAGTACTTGAAGATTTACAAAGGGTTTTTTCTCACAACTGTCCTGTGAGTATAGATAAGGCAAGGTGTATGACCTCCAATTTACAAATGATGAAACTGAAACTTAGAGAAGATAGGTGACTTAACCGAGGTTATAGAGGACTAAGTATCAGAGATGTATTATACTTTATTCTCATAGAAACCCTGTGACTCAGTTAAGATTTGCTGAGCCTGTTTTAGAGATGAAAAGACTGAGGCTTGAAGAAGTTAAGTGATTCACAAAAAGTCACATAAGTAGCAGAAGCAGGCATGAAGCAAGGGTCCTCTTATTCCAAGTCCAGCATTGTTTCTACCACATTGAATGCATTCATTCATTTATGAATGAAACAATTTCATCTCTTCTTTGTGATAGGTGATCTTCCCTTGTGAGCTTAATCACACCTTGGTTCTTGTTTAGATAAAAGTCCTGGATTTAGAATCAGATCAACATGTTCAAATTCTGACTCTGCCAACTTCTAGATATTTTTAAATCACTAAATTATGCTGGATCTCAGAATTTCCATCTATAAACTGAAGGGGTATAACTAGAATTTCTTTCTTTCTTTCTCTCTTTCTGTCTGTATGTCTGTCTTTCTTGCTTGCTTTTTCTATCTTCCTTTCTTCCTTCATTTCTTCCTTCATTTCTTCCTTCCTTCCTTCATATCATTCTTTCTTTCATTCAGCCTTCCCCTCCTTTGCCTTCCTTTCTCTTTTCATTCTCTAGATCGCTCTATCCTGCCCAGGCTGGATACCACCACTCATGGGCCATTTGTAAATGATGATCCACAGGAAAATTTTAATCTTTTCTCTTTCTAACCTAGGCCAGTTTACCTCTCCTTTTACAACCTGGTGGCCACTCTCTTCCAAAAGCTTTCCATATTAGTGCTAGGTTAATATAAATTCCCATTAGCCTTTTTCCTACCATAGGTCAGAATTCCGTAACTTTAGTGATCCACCAGTCTGAGCCTCTTATATATTAATTTAACGATGAGCAGTAAATGAACACATTTACCTCAAGTCAGAACACAATCAATATCTGGTATATTTCTATCTTTGATAACCATCTGAATGATTATTCAATAATTTTTAAAAAGTGCTAAGGAAAAGGCAACATTTGTGATTGGACTGATTTTTTTTACATCAATTGTTTTGGGATGTTTATTTTTTTTCTAACACATTTTGAAAGGCCATATCATATTTTAAAACAGTGCCCAAACCCCTGGTCCTGTTTAACACAAATGCATATTCTGAAAGTTTTGTGAAAGACACAGTACAGAATGTAAATGTTTTTGCTTTTTACCTTGAGAGACATTTAAGGATGACAATAATCAATCATATCTAATTAGCTAGTGACAAACTGTGCTTAGAGTAATTAAAAAAGACATCAATGCTTACTTTCTAATGATTAAGATCATGTAGATTAAGAACCAGCTGTTAATCATTTTTGTTGCAAGGCTAATGGTTTTAACAGAAAATGCCAACATTTTACCTTAGGGTTTATTTTTAACAAAGCTATGAGCTGAAAGACTGATTTGAGTGATAGAAATATGTATTTTTAGAGGCTCAATTTGTAATAACTTTCTAAAATCCAGATGCCTACTTAGCAGTGCCATTAAATCAACTGCACCATTATGAAGGTTGAAATCTAATAAAATAGTTTAAAGGTTAGTACAAAGAGTAGCACTGTATGTGTATGTATGTATATATATACACACACACATATATATGTATGTATATATACACATACACACATATATGTATGTATATATGTATATATACACATACACACATATGTATGTATATATGCGTATGTATGTATGTATGTATGTGTATATATATATGTATATATATATATATCCTTAAGCCTAATTATATCATATTTAGTCAAGTTGTTTTATTTTAAGATGTCCTTGAGTATATATTTTTAAAATGTAGCTTTGTGCTTCTTTGAAAGGTATTATTTTAGAACTTCATTAAATGGGAAAATGCAAAAGATGCTAAAAATGAAAAAAAAAAGATCCTGTAAATTCTCTATTCTAGAAAATAGGAAAAATAGTCAGAAAATATTTTCTTTGAAGATAACAGCATTTCTTCTTCCTTTTTCCCTAATCATATATGTTTTATCCTTTAAATCACAACTCCACAATTTTCTTTTTTCTGAAAATTTCTTAGTTACACACTTAGAGAAATAGGTGAATTTTCAGAGTATTTATTCAGATATAATGTAATTAAAAGCAGAGAAGATATACTTAACCCATAGAAATATGAGTACCTTTAAAACCATAGCTATGCCAAAGAGAGATGAAAGCATAAACATGACAAATACTCCATTGATCTCCTTTCTAGCAAGTATGACCAGTTTACACACACACACACACACACACACACACACACACACGAACACACACACATACATATATACACATATATGTTGTGTATACTTATATATGCATGTATGTATATGTGAATATATCATAGAGTGTATACATATAAAATAGTGCTTGTGTGTATGTGTGTAAGAGTGTATATGTGTGTATATATACGTGTGTGTGTGTATATATATACATATATATATATACACATACATATATTTCACAAGAAAACAAAAACATCCAATTTCTCCCAGATAGCCATTATTGTGATTTCCTTGGCATTGACCATCCCCTCTAGGCTTACCCACAAATGCACCAAGACAAGATACTTTCCTTTAAAACAGTCAATTATGATGATGAGGAGGATGATAGTGATGATGATGATGATGATGATAACTGTAAAGAAGCTAAAACAAAAATCACAAAACTTATACACTGATAAGGTTGGATTCACACCAGTACTATAGAGTTTATTTAACATCAAGAAACTGTAATCTAAATTAACCATATTAATAATGAAACAATGGAAATTATTATGGAAATTATAATATTATGACAGAAGCATAAAAGGCTTTTTGCAAAAATACCAAAAAAAATTATTTTTTTAAAAAGCACTAGAAAACAGGAATAAATGGGCCTTTTCACGTGCAAAAAATAAATGATAATGAGGATAGAAATATATGATATACATAAATACCCAAGAATTATGATTACATATAATGGAAGAAGAAAACGGATTCCTGAAATCCTTTCCAACAATGTTAGCAGTGAGGCAAGGATATCTATTCTTACCACTTTTCTATTTGCCATAGTACTAGATATACTGAATATAGAAACAAGACAGTGCAAAAGAAATTGAGAAAATAGCCGTTGGTAAAGAAGAAACATAAATATCATTTTGCAGATGATATGATGGTATATTTAAAGAATCATAAAGTTAATGAAAAATTAATTGAAACAACAACTTCAGGATACTTTCAAGATTTCTAATAAATCCATTCAGACCATCATTTCTTTTCTTTTCTTTTTTTAATTTAATTTATTTAATACATTTAGTTTTCAGCATTGATTTTCACAAGAGTTTGAATTACAAATTTTCTCCCCATGTTTACCCTTCCCCCCAATCCAAGATGGTGTATATTCTGATTGCCCTGTTCCCCAGTCAGCCCTCCCTTCTGTCACCCCACTCCCCTTCCATCCCCTTTTCCCTTCCTTTCTTGTAGGGCAAGATAAATTTCTACGCTCCATTGCCTGTGTATCTTATTTTCTAGTTGCATGCAAAAACTTTTTTTTTGTTTTTGAACATCTGTTTTTAAAACTTTGAGTTCCAAATTCTCTCCCCTCTTCCCTTCCCACCCACCCTCCCCAAGAAGTCAAGCAATTCTACATAGGCCACATGTTTATCATTATGTAAAACCCTTCCATAATACTCATGTTGTGAAAGACTAACTATATTTTGCTCCTTCCTAACCTATCCCCCTTTATTGAGTTTTGTCCCTTGACCCTATCCCTTTTCGAAAGTGTTTGTTCTTGATTACCTCCTCCCCCATCTGCCCTCCCTTCTTTTTATCTTCTTCCTCCTTCTTTCCTGTGGGGTAAGATACCCAAATTAGTGTGTATGGTATTCCTTCCTCGGGTCAAATCTGATGAGAGCAAGATTCACTCATTCCCCCTCACCTGCCTTCTCTTCTCTTCCTACAGAACTGCTTTTTCTCTCCACTTTTATGCGAGATAATTTACCCCATTCTATCTCTCCCTTTCTCCCTCTCTCAATATATTCTTCTCTCATCCCTTAATTTGATTTTATTTCTTTTAGATATCATCCCTTCATCTTCAACTCATCCTGTGCCTTCTCTCTCTCTCTCTCTCTCTCTCTCTCTCTCTCTCTCTGTATATATGTATGTCCAGTTAGGTGATCTGGACATGCTCACCAAAGTCCCTGTTACCCAGATATAGTGTTAGACCTAAATAATTGGGGAAAAAAACTAATTGCCCATGGATGGGATGAGCCAATATGATAAAATGGCAATATATATAAATTAGTTTACTTATTCAATACTATACCAATCAAAATATAAAGGATCACTTCATAAACACAGAAAAATAATAATGAAATTCACATAGAGAGGAAAAATTTGTTTTAGAATCTCAAGAGAAATAAGCAAAAGAAGCAGAAAAGGAAAGGGTTCAAACAGTGCCAGATTTCAAACTATACTTAAAAACCATAATTATCAAAACAATATAATGCTAATATAAATAGATCTACTTGTAGAAGAGATTAAGTACACAAATAGAAAATGGATTTATTTCCCTAGTATTCAGTAAATGCAATAGTTATTTATCAAATATAAATAGAACATTATTCTTAGCGACTGGAATAACTATTTAAATAAGGCCTTACTGTAATATTTGACAAAATTTGCTTGGAAAATTGAACAGTACAGGAAAAAATTAGACTGACCCTTCATACCTTATGCAAAGATTAGGTTCATATAGACACATGACCCAGATAAAAAGATTGCATCATAAATAAATTAGAGAAACATGGAAACATACTTATCAAATGGAAAGCTTATCAAATCTATAGATTATTTAATAGTCATGGAAAGGCTTCCATGAAGTGAAGCAGAGTGAAGTGAGCAGAGCCAGAAGCAGTATATACAATATTATATTTATATTTTAGAAACAAATAGTTTGGTTAACTTATAAACTGATGAGGAATGAAGTGAGCACAACTAGGATAATGTCATGCAGTAAAAACAATACAATAATCAACAAACTTTGAAAGTTGTAAGAACCATTTGCACTACTTTCACTAGTAATAGAAAATTGTCATCAAGTAAAGAGATTTTGGAGTTCCTGAGTAAAGAAGTGAAATACTTGTAGATGATCACGAGATCAAGTGTTTGTCCTCCCCTGTGTGGGGCGGAGATAGATAAAGTAAAGAAATATGCCATAGCAGCCAAGTAAAGTTCTCTGACTCTTCCATCATGCTCTAGGAAGTTCATTATTGGGAAAGCCTCATTATCTTGCAAGATTCCATCCATCGAAGAACTCCACTTCATCAACACTCTCTGTTCATCTGATTAGAAGGTGGAAACATGAACTCAAAAAAACAAAAAACAACCTTCCATTTAAAAATGGAGTTCAGCTCAGTATATCTCATTTCTCTCCTTGCTTCACACTTCTCTGATGCTTCCACCATGCTCCTGTCCATCAAGTACATTTTCACACATTTTCAGCTTCATTTTGTGTATTGTCTTTGACTATTAGATTACAAGTTCTTTTGAGAGCCAGAACTGTCTTTTTTTGTAACTTTTATCCCATTGCTTAGCACAGTGTCTGGCACCTAGTAGGTACTTAATAAATGTCTACTGACCAGGAAGGGGGTCAATGGAGGAGGATGGTATGGGCAAACTTTAACAAGTACTGGGAAGGATGGTTATAGATAAATGCAGTGTGTTCTCGAAGGAGCCAAGTCTCAGTGAGCACCAGAAAGTGGGAAATATACAGAAGTCTTTGAAAATTAAAATGTAAACTGAATATCCTGAAAGTCTCATATAAATTTAAGCTTTAATATTTTAAAGAGAATCTTTATGCCCTCAACTATCTGAGTCACTTTTGTCTTATGCTTTCAGTAAAAGACAATTTCTTATATTTTCAATATATGAAAAATCAATTTTTAAAGTGGGCACAATCTCACTGTTAAAAAATTAATGATTTACTGCTTAAGTGTTAAGAACTTAAGACGCATTAAAATTTTAGGGACCCTCTGGACATTAAGGCTGTTGTCTTAATAATGAATCCAGAGTGAATGCACATCTAAGTTCTCTCCTAATTGTCTATTTCTCATCAAGTATCTTGAATCTATCAAAATAATGTGCAAATTTTAATATTCTACCATTGTTTTGCAATAAGAAAAAGTAAAAATGACAAAAATAAAAAAAAAAACCTTTAACTCATTCTCATTTGTCTGGGTCTCTTTTCTGCCATTATTGTATACAAATAATATATTTTCATATCCATATAATGGCCATAGTCTTAGTTGGATGACTTTTTATGGAGCTATACTTTACACGTTAAATGAAGTTTGGCTTCCCTTCTACATTAGATACTCAGGTCTTCGACTTCTGCCTATTTTCGTCCATTAAAAGAGCTGTAGTGTCCCAAAAGAGAATATATTCTTCTGTTCTTTCATCATGACATATCAGGACACTTTTTTCAGATGGTTGTTTGGATTTTCTTCTTAAGCTAATGTTAGATCATCTGCAAAGGCAATTTTTGCTCTTTTTTTCAAGTCAAATAATGTGGACTTGGTGTTCATTAAAAAGAGAATGAGAAAAAGGAACAATTTTCATAAATTTGTCATTGACAACTGAAAGCTAGTATGTTTACAAAGTATTTTTAAAGTCTCATTTCTCCCTAGGTTTGCTTCATTATTATGAATTATACCAGTACAATATTTTTTCTTATTAATACCTTCCCATGGGGCTGAGCACTTGGGTTAAGGATAAATTTACCTTATAATACAGGAAAATAAAGAATAAATGTAATTACAATCCAACATTTTTTGCCACCTGTGATCTAACAAAGAAGATACCATAAACCTCTTTGTGCCATTGACTAGGAGTCATGAGATCTGAGTTTTAATCCTGTCTTTGTCACTGATTTGCTTTGTTACCTAGGGGAAGTCATTTCATCTATTGGGGTTTCCAGTTTCCTAACACATAACATGAAGGAATTGGACCAGAAATATCACTTGTTTGTGAATGGTGTTACTATTCACATAGATAGCCTACGGTATCTTCTATGGTTTGTATTTTCAGGTTTCCTTAACCAGAATCCCCCTTCTCATAGTCTAATCTTTCTGCATGTGGCTTGATTTACATAGAGAGTAGTATTTACCAAAAAGAGAACCTTAGGAGAGTTTAGAAAATAACTAGGTAAAGAGTAACAAAGAGACAGATATGATATATGCTGGCCAAGAATGAGGAAACAAAGTAAAGGAGAGGAGGTGATAATTTAGCCAAGTTGGAGGTAACCCAAGGCTGAGGCCATCCATTGGGAACTCTCCTTTTCTGACTTTTTTGTTGTTGTTGTTGTTCAGTCATTTCAGTCATGTCTCACTCTGTGACCCCATTTGGGGTTTTCTTGGCAAAAAATACTGAAGTGGTTTGCCATTTCCTTCTCTAATTCATTTTGCAGGTGAGGAACTGAGGCAAAAAGGGTTAAGGGACTTGCCCAGGGTAACACAATCTGAGGCTAGATATGAATTCAAGAAGATGAGTCTTTCTGACTTCAGGCCTGGCATTGTATCCACCATACCATCTTGCTGCCCCCCTTTCCTACTTTTACACAAAATAGTCTCAGTGTTGCTCCCCCATCTCCACCCTTTGCTTCTACTTTGCAACACTCTCAGATGACTTGGGTGGTGGTATTGATGCTCTAAATATGTCTTCCTAGTTTCCTTTTTGCCCATGAAAAATTTTACCTCTGATATATTCATTTAATTTCCAAAACTCACCATTTCCATCTCCCTAACTTCTCTGCCAAGAACTTCTCTCTTCTTCTCCTTTTTAACTTCCCTTTTTAACTCTTTTCTCCCCATTCATACACAGCCAGCATTCTAGAGTCTGGTTCATATCCATATTATTTTCACCTGAACTGTTTAGGTATTTTCATAATTGATCTCCTTGCCTCAAGTATCTCTCCTCTCCAATCTATCCTCCACATAGCTGCCAAAATTATTTTTTCCTAAAATGCAAGTTTCCCCACATAATTGCTCTATCTAACAAAATCCAGTGTCTTTCTATTACCCCTAGGAAGAAATGTAAATTCCTTTGGTGCTTAAAGCACTCAACAACCTGGCCCCTTCCCCAGTCTTCTTACACATTACCCCTTACTAAGAACTCTGTGGTCTAGTCATATTGACTATTTGCTGTTGCTTACACAGGGCATTACATTACCTTTCTAAAAGCCTTTATTCCAGTTGTCCTTAATATTGGAGCCTCTGATTTCCTGTATTCATCCCAAGTACCACTTTAAGGTCCTTCCACAGCTGCCACTGCTTTCCCAGCCTAGGTTACTTTGCTCTGCCTTGTTTTACATAAATACCTGTTTATGCATGTTTCTTCCCCTTTTGTAATATAAGCACCTCAATAGCAGGAGCTGTGCTTCATTATTGTCTTTGAATCCTTAGAGTTTATCACAATGTCTAGAACAGAAAAGTGCTTAATAAATACTTGATTGATCAACATGTGCTAGGGATGCCCCTTGGAAGCTCCAAAATGATAATTAGTGGAGGTGCAATGTATTATTTGTTACCTTCTATTCCCAGGAGGCACTGTGCAACTGAAAAAAGAGCCCTGGCTCTTGAATAAGAAGGCAAGCATTCAAATCCCATCTTCAACACTTGCTACCTGTGTGGCCATTGGCAAGCTGCTTAACCTACCTGGCTCTGAGCTTCTTCATCTGTTAGATGAGGGTCTTGGATTTGATGGTCTCAGAAGCTCTGTACAAATCTATCTCATTGGTCCTATGATCTATATTTTAGGATATTTGAGGATTGTAATTGTTTGAGGGAATTAGGAGCATAAAACAGAAATGGCAGTTTACCTTCTCTAGGATTGGTCAGCTATCAAGGGAGAAATTAAAGCCTTATCTGTGCCCCCTAAAGGTATGTGTTTTCTATCTATGTAGTCACAATTGTGGAGACCTTCTATGCACAGAAGCAATTTAAAATGCAAAGATATGCATAATAATAAAGGAATTCTTAGTGGCCTAAGCATTCCAGGGGAGTTCTTTTCCTATGTAAGAAGATCATGGAAAGGATAATGGCTTGGTTCTTTTTTGTTTTCTTGGCTCTTTTCCTCAGGTGAGAGATCAAAGCCTCTTGGATATGTGTTTATAACAACAAATAAATGCAATTCTGGTAGAGGGGAAATAATTATAAATATTGAAACATTTTAGCACGAGAAAAGAAGACCTCATTTATTAAGATAGTCACATGTAAATGTTCATACACATGTATACAGTAGATAGTCATTTACATTAAAGAGGAAGGATGATGTTTGAGGTTAAAAATAATTTTAAAAAACCCAAACATACAAACATTTAAGGACATCAAAGAGTAATAGCAATCACAAATCAGATACTAAGATATGCATCTGTGAAATCTTGGTCACAGCTAATAAATAATGGAGGTGGGACATGAATATAGATATTTTGATTCAAGGTTTATCCCTTTCATCCACATCAAATAACTTCCTTAAATAAAATCAACAGAGTGACAATATGGGCCTAAAATAATGAACGAAAAGTCAACATGATAATATATTAATGCAGTATTATTGTCCTTAAGTATATTCATGTATCCGTTAGGTTGTATGCCTATTAAGTATGTTCATATACCCCATATGCTTGTTGTTGGTTTTTCATATTTAAATGTTTCTCTTCGTTTCTGTTAAAATATGAGCTAAGGATTCTTTGTCTGTTTGTTTTTGTCTCCACCACCACCCCATTCCCAAGGAAGGGACTTCCAGGCCTGCTTTAATGAACAGATAAAATTAGTTTCTATAGAACATCTATAGAACAGATAAAATTAGTTTCTATAGGAACAACAAATCTGATAAAGGCAGAAGGATGTAGATAGAGCATGGGAATTGGTATGAAGAAGGTATGGGTTTGCATAGTGACTTTAACCATAGGCAAATCACTTAATCTCTCCATACTTCAGTTTCTAATCCATAGAAAGAAGGACTTGATGGTCAGCTTCTTCATAGTTCTAAATCTATGATCTTATGAATTTAGTTCTTTTCAGCGAATTAAAAAAATTGCCAGAGAAGATGGCGGCTGGTAAGCACAGACTAGAGTGAGCTCCGTACCCGAGTCCCTCCAAAAACCTATAAAAATGGCTCTGAACCAATTCTAGAATGGCGGAACCCACAGAACAGCAGAGGGAAGCAGGGCTCCGGCCCAGGACAGCCTGGATGGTCTCTGGGTGAGGTCTATTCCACACGGAGCTGGGAGCTGGGAGCTGGGAGCTGGGAACAGAGTGGAGCAGAGCCCAGCCTGAGCGGTGTGGACGATCCAGACCAGAAGCCGGGCGGAGGGGGCCCTAGCGCCCTGAATATGTGAGCTGCGGCAGTTACCAGACCCCTCGACCCACAAACACCAAAGACTGCGGAGAAGGTTAGTGGGAAAAGCTGCGGGAGTGGAAGGAGTTCGCAGTTCGGCTTCCAGCCCCAGGGGCAGCGGAGGTGGGGCAGCTACAGCTGTTGTTACTTCCGGCTCCAGGCCCACCTGGTGGGAGGAATTAAGTGGCGGATCAGAGCAGGAGTGCAACAGCCTGCTGAAGATCTAAGTCCAGTCCGGACTGGGGGTCCATGGGGAAGGAGGAGTGCGGCTCTGACAGAGCTGGCACCTCCCCCCCAAATGTAGAACATAGAACTCGATAGTCTACAAGCAGTCATACCCCACTGAAAAACTCAAGGGTCAAGTTAGTTGGCTGGGAATATGGCCAGGCAGCGAAAACGCGCCCAGATTCAGTCTCAGACTTTGGATTCTTTCTTTGGTGACAAAGAAGCCCAAAACATACAGCCTAAAGAAGACAACAAAGTCATAGAGCCTACAACAAAAGCCTCCAAGAAAAACATGAACTGGCCCCAGGCCATAGAAGAACTCAAAAAGGATTTGGAAAAGCAAGTTAGAGAAGTAGAGGAAAAATTGGGAAGAGAAATGAGAAGGATGCGAGAAAACCATGAAAAACAAGTCAATGACTTGCTAAAGGAGACCCAAAAAAATACTGAAAAATACACTGAAGAAAACAACACCTTAAAAAACAGACTAACTCAAATGGCAAAAGAGTTCCAAAAAGCCAATGAGGAGAAGAATGCCTTGAAAGGCAGAATTAGCCAAATGGAAAAGGAGGTCCAAAAGACCACTGAAGAAAATACTACTTTAAAAATTAGATTGGAGCAAGTGGAAGCTAGTGACTTTATGAGAAATCAGGATATTATAAAACAGAACCAGAGGAATGAAAAAATGGAAGACAATGTGAAATATCTCCTTGGAAAAACCACTGACCTGGAAAATAGATCCAGGAGAGATAATTTAAAAATTATTGGACTACCTGAAAGCCATGATCAAAAAAAGAGCCTAGATGCCATCTTTCAGGAAATTATCAAGGAGAAATGCCCTGATATTCTAGAGCCACAGGGCAAAATAGAAATTGAAAGAATCCATCGATCGCCTCCTCAAATAGATCCCAAAAAGAAATCTCCTAGGAATATTGTTGCCAAATTCCAGAGCTCCAAGATCAAGGAGAAAATATTGCAAGCAGCCAGAAAGAAACAATTTGAGTATTGTGGAAACCCGATCAGAATAACCCAAGATCTGGCAGCTTCTACATTAAGAGATCGAAGGGCTTGGCATGCGATATTCCGGAGGTCAATGGAGCTAGGATTAAAACCTAGAATCACCTACCCAGCAAAACTGAGTATCATGTTCCAAGGCAAAATATGGAGTTTCAATAAAATAGAGGACTTTCAAGCTTTCTCAGTGAAAAGACCAGAACTGAATAGAAAATTTGACTTTCAAACACAACAATCAAGAGAAGCATGAAAAGGTAATCAAGAAATGGAAATTGCAAGGGACTAACTGAAGTTGAACTGTTTTGTTTACATTCCTACATGGAAAGATGATGAGTATGATTCATGAGACCTCAGTATTAGGGTAGTTGAAGGGAATATGCCTATATATATATATATATATGTGTGTGTGTGTGTATATGTATATGTTTATGTATATATATAAGTGAATGTGTATGTATCTATGTATCTATGTGTATATGTATGTATGTGTATGTATGTGTATATATATATACGTGTGTGTTTATATATATGTATATGTAAAAGAGAGAGAGCAGACACAGGGTGAGTTGAAGATGAAGGGAAGATATCTAAAAGAAATAAAATGAAATTAAGGGATGAGAGATTAACATACTGAGAGAGGGAGATAGGGAGAGATGGAATGGGGTGGAATATCTCGCATAAAGGTGGCAAGAGGAAGCAGTTCTATGGGAGGAGGGGAGAGGGCAGGTGAGGGGGGAATGAGTGAACCTTGCTCTCATCAGATTTGGCCCGAGGGGGAATACCATACATACTCAGTTGGGTATCTTACCCCACAGGAAAGAAGAGGGAGGAAGATAAAAAAAATAAATAAAAGGCGGGGGGATGATGGAGGGGGGGCAGATGGGGGTGGAGGTAATCAAAACAAACACTTTGGAAAGGGGACAGGGTCAAGGGAGAAAATTCAATAAAGCGGGATGGGTTGGGAAGGAGCAAAATGTAGTTAGCCTTTCACAACATGAGTATTGTGGAAGGATTATACCTAATAATACATGTGTGGCCTAGGTTGAATTGCTCAACTTCTTAGAGAGGGCGGGTGGGAAGGGAAGAGGGAAGAGAATTTGGAACTCAAAGTTTTAAAATCAGATGTTCAAAAACAAAAAAAGTTTTTGTATGCAACTAAAAAATAAGATACACAGGCAATGGGGCGTAGAAATTTATCTTGCCCTACAAGAAAGGAAGGGAAAAGGGGATGAGAGGGGCGGGGGGTGATAGAGGGGAGGGCTGACTGGGGAACAGGGCAACCAGAATATAAGCCATCTTGGAGTGGGGGGGGAGGGTAGAAATGGGGAGAAAATTTGTAATTCAAAATGTTGTGAAAATCAATGCTGAAAACCAAATATGTTAAATAAATAAATTGCTTTAATAAAAAAAAATTGCCAGAGTACTCATATGTTATAATTTCTTCAACAAACCTCTAAAAATTCAAAGGCAAACTTCAATCCAATTAAAATCACACTATCATAGCCCAGAAATAGCCAACTCAAAATAATAACATTCCTAACTTTCAGTTGACCTCAGGAGTGGTTTGGTTCTATGCAGATTAAAAAAAGGGACTTGTTCTTCAGCATTTTTCATTCTTGTCCCATTCTAATTTTATTAGGAGGGTCTTGATATAATATGGTGAAATAAAACTTTTTGCAAGCCTCACTCCCTTCATTTTGTCCCAAGGGCTAAGAAGAAGGATTAAACCCTCTTCCATATGACTTGAATACTGCTGTTCATAGTTTTTATCCACTATTATTCATGTACCTCTCTGGACCAAAAATAATAATAAAAAAAATGACCAACTCTAGAAACTCTAAAAAAAAATCTGCTACCCTGAAGCCACTATTAGTGTTGAACAGGAAGATAATTAATTTGTGATACATACATATGCATTAAATGTATCTATAAACCTAAGTAACAAAGGTTATATGTAACTATCCAGTGCTCACCTGTGGCTCCAAGAAGCTGTAGCATATGCAGAGACCATACCCCAGTAAACTATTTTGGCAAGCTAAACCAGGTTGAGAATAACAGGGAATAAGTAGATGAGAATAATTTGTTCCAGTGACCATGAAAGCAGATGAAGCAAGCACTGTGGAGTGTTAGAGCTTGGTCAGAAATTGAAGGTCATCTACTACACCCTGAGCTACCACCAGTCTTCTTTTTTTAATATATATTTTTTTCTTTTTAAATTTATTTATTTTTTGTTTATATTATTAGTTCAACAAGTTTTTGAGTTCCAAATTTTCTCTTCCTCCCTCTCCTACCCCCTACATATACCTTTACACTAAACATATTTTCAGTTTAGTTATGTTGTAAAGAAGAATTATAGACAATGGAATGAACCACGAGAAAGAAGAAACAAAGAAAAAGAGGGAGAGAGAGCAAATAGTATGTTTCAATCTGCAATCAGACTCCATAGTTCTTTCTTTAGACGTGGATAGCTTTTTCCATCTGAGTCTCCTGGACTTGTCTTAGAACCATGTATTGCTGAGAGGAACCAAGTCCATCAAAGTTATTCATTTCACAATGTATCTGTAATTGTGTACAATGTTCTGGTTCTGCAGCCCTCACTCAGCATCAGTTTATATACGTCTTTCGAGGTTATTATGAAGTTCACCTGCTCCTCATTTCTCATAGCACAATAGTATTCCAGTACATTTATATACCATTATGTTTAGTCATTCCCCAATCAATGGGCATCCCATTGATTTCCAATTCTTTCCCATCATCAAAAGAGCTGCTGTAAATATTTTTGTACATATGGGTCCTTTTCCCATTTGTATGATCTCCTTGGGATATAGCCCTAGAAGTGGTATTGCTGGGTCAAAGAGTGTGCACATTTTTATAGCCCTTTACACATAGTTGCCAATTACGCTCCAGAATATCTGGATCAGTTCACAACTCCACCAACAATGTAACAATATTCCAATTTTCCCACATTTCTCCAGCATTTATCATTTTCCTGTTTTCTCATGCTAGCCAATCTGACAGTAGAGATGTGGTACCTAAGAGTTGTTTTGATTTGCATTTCTCTAATCAATAGCGATTTAGAGCATTTTTATATGATTATAGATATCTTTTAATTTATTCCTCTGAAAACTACCTGTTCATATCCTTTGAGCATTTATCAATTGGGGAATGACTTGTATTCTTATAAATTTGACTCAGTTCTCTGTATATTTAGAAATGTGGACTTTATCAGACACACTGGTTGTAAAAATTCTTTCCCAATTTTCTGCTTCCCTCCTAATCTCAGTTGCATTGGTTTGTTTGTACAAAAAGTTTTCAATTTAATGTAGTCAAAATTATCCATTTTGCATTTTGTAATGCTCTCTATCTTTTGTTTGTTCATAAATTCTTCCCTTCTCCATAAATCTGACAAATAAATTATTCCTCGCTCTCCCAGATTGCTTGTAGTATCAGCCATTATATCTAAATTGTGAACCCATTTTGACTTTATTTTGGTATACAGTGTAAGATATTGGTCTATTTCCAGTTTCTGCAACACTATTTTCCAGTTTTCCCAGCAGTTTTTGTCAAATAGTGAATTCTTAGCCCAGAAGCTGGATTCCTTGAGTTTATCAAACAGTAGATTACTGTAGTCATTGACTACATCACCAGTCTTCTTGACTTTTGTCTTGTCACTGTACTCTGATGACTCTAGAAGACAGAGTCAAGACAATGGCTTTACCCAACTCTGCCTCACTTAAATCAAATTTAAATACAAATTAAAAGACATCACCCATACCATATTACCATTTTTATCTAACTCAAAGTCCTGTGACAATTAGCAGGTAATGAAGCAGAAGTGATATGATGAAGCAGCAGTTGCAGATACACAGGAGCTGTGTTCATGTCCTTGCACGTAGAGGTGGCCTAGGCCATAGGGTCATATTCTCAGTGCACTGAAACAACAGTGGGATTTGAAAGCTCCTTGGGTATCTCAGCAGCTTTTTAAAAAGACCACACTGCTCATCTCCTGATATAAAGAATGGCCTAGAAAAGGTGCCTTAAAATTTGTCTGTCTCTAGGAAGGCATCATTTAACTCCCTCAAAGGTGAAGTGCAAGTGAAGGTTCGAGAGATAAAGGATTCTTAGCTCAGTAAGAAGGCAGATGAAAGTCAGTTTGCTGATAACAATGCAAAGCACTTTTATGATGCCTTCAAGGTTATTTATGGGTCGAAGACCTATGGTGCATCTTAACTACTCAGCAGTTGATGGAGCCACATTGATTAATGATAAGGACATGATCCTGAAGAGATGGGATGAATACTTCTACAATGTTCTTAACAGACTGTCATCAACAAATGCTGAAGTTATTAACTGTATACATCAGGTTGAAATCAATTCCTCTGTAGCTGAACTTCTCGCTGAAGAAGAGACGTTGATTGCCATTTGGTTCCTCTTGTGGCAAAGTGCCTAGTGATGATTCTCTTCCAGCTGAGATTTATAAGGCGGGGGTCCATTACTCATACAAAAGCTAACTGAAAATTTCTAGATTACATAGCAAGATGAAGGTACTGAAGTAATCAAGTCCTTCAATAATTAGGTACAAATGTAACTAGGTATTTACATACTTTTAATCAGGTAATTAAATCTATCTGCAATTAGGTATTTAGGTGATTAAGTAATATTTTCCTTGGGTATTTAATTACATAAGCACTTAAGCTATTAGGTACTTGCAATTAGATAGTTAAATATATAGTTACATTAGTAACTACTTATTTAACTTTGCCCTCTCCTTAATCAGTCTGAAATAGTTTGAACTGGTCAGAACTTGTTTAGACCAGTTTGAAACATTTAAAATAAGTTCGAACCTGTTGAAATCAGTCTGAATCAGATCTAATCAGTTTCAATCAATCTGAACTGGTCTAAAATGGATAAATTGGAATAAACATGATTGAACCACTTTGAACCAAGTTTAACCTACTTGAATTGTTTTGAACATAGCTACTTAAGTATCTAGGTTCTTGTGTAATTAGTAAAGAAAGTAAATAGGCATTCATGTGTTTAGCACTTAGGTGATCAGGTAATTTGGTACTTAGGTACTTATAATCATATAATAACATAATTTTGATTTTAAGTAATTATGCACTTTGTTAATTGTTTACTTAGGCATTTGAATACCTAGGTACTTATTATTTGGTGCTTAGGTAAGTAGGTAATAATTTAATTTAAATATTTTGGTGCTTAAGTGATCATATCATTTGACAGTTAGATATTTAGGTACATATTTAATTAGGTATTTGTGCAATTAGATGATTAATTATTTCATTGCTTAGGCATTTAGGCAATCAAGTATTTATTCAATTAGGTACTTTGGTTGTTAGGTACTTAAGCATTTAGTTACTTAGGTATTAGTGTATTTTATGATGGATGAAAGTAGCTCATTTTTTTCATGTGACAGTTTGTAGAAAATTATATTTGTTTTGTTATTAAGCTGAAAAAAATGTAACCATTAGTTCCTTCTAAGTCAAAACTAAAGATTGTATTATCATGTGGTTCATTTACCTACATATTCTTTGAGACTGAGAAATATAAAACTCAATCGGGTGGGTGAAAATTAGCTACTCTCAAAAGCTAGTGCTTTTAAAAGATTTTCTTTTTAAAAATTATTTGGAACTAGCCTTCTACTTTTAAAAAATGCATGAGGCAAATGATATCCATTTAAAGTAAGCTTCTGAGAAGTATTCTCTAAAATTTGGAGCAATTTTGTTTTTATGTATTTGTTCTTTTTCCTTGATTCTAAAAAAATGAGGAGAAAGGGATATGATTGTTTTTTTTCCATCAATAGTTGCTTTCACTACTTGAGTGCACCACGTTGTCTGACTGAGATCAGGTTTGTATGTGACAGTGGTGTTGCTGTTCTTTGTAGGGAAAATATGGCTGTTTTTCAGTCTCAAAGAATTTGTAGGTAAATTGACTCCATGATAGTCTTACCTTTAATTATGACTTAAAAGGCATGCATGGTTAATTTTCATAATGAAACATCTTGATTACAAAACAACACATACACATATCAATATCTATGTATCTATACACATGTATGTATGTTTTGCAACCTGTCATCTTTAAAAAGAATAAAATTTAATATATATTGTTAACCACTGGCATGATGTTAAATTCTTATACCTCTTATCCTTTTCCCCAGAGATGTCACTTTTTGAGGGAAAAAGGAAAACCTCCCATTGGTCTTCATTTTGCCTGGATTGTTTAAAACTTCACAATTGTCGTCTCTTCACTGAAAGAGCAGACCATTGGATTTTATGTCAGCTTCTTGAGTCACTCTGTGTGAAAAACATACAAGCTCAGGAAATATTTATATAGATGAATGATAAAGGTTAAAATTCATGGTTTAGAATTCCAATTCTGCCTATTACAAACTGTGTTTTCTCGAAAGAGATGATAACCTGGATTTTCCACCTGCCTTCATTGTAGGAGTTATGAAGGAGGAGAACCTTGCTTTCTGCTATTGGCCTTATTCACTTCCTTATACCTTTGCATTTAAGTGGGGGTAGGAGCAGAGGAGGGAAACAATGCATTATTAACTTCATTCTATCTTTAGACAGCTCTAACTTTTAGAAAGTTCTCTTGGCTATTCAGCCAAAAAATGCCTTACTTTAACAGCGTGGTGGCAAGCAGTGTGGGACTTTCTGTCGTCTTTTGTTTTGGAGTGATTCTCATCATTAAGTCAATCAAGGGCATTTGAGGCTTGCCTTTGTTTCAATCAAAAGACTTTGGATCAGTATTCTTTGATGACCCACTTAAGTCATGAGAAGGCTTATATCACATGTGTTTGAGTTGAATGCTTGTGACTCCCTCTGAACCTGAAGAAGTGTATATGTACTCTGAGGTTAGCATTTTGCCTGGGGCTCACTCATTGGAAGAGTTCCACGTGATTTGACTCTGGGTAGCCCTTAAGGAGGGCCCCCCCCTTTGAAAAACCTAGATGTTGGGGCTTCTCTCTCTGGTAACTATGTATGTAATGTCTTTGTCAGACAACTAGGAGCCTTTGTGTTGATTTGTGTTATTTTGTTCTATTTATATAACTTCTGCTTGTAATTTATGTTTGTGTTTTCTCTGAAGTTCAGGGTGCTGACTTCCCCCCCCCCAAACTAAGTGAATGGTGTATGTCTGTTAGTTAAAGTGAGATTGTTAACCCCTTGAAGTTGCTTTCCTTAGAAAAGCTGATCAATGAAGCTGTGTTAGCAGCTGTCCTGTGTGCTGGTGTTATTGGCCTTACACCTGCACAACAGCTGCAAGCAACATGTTGTGACAAACAGCTACCCATTTCTCTTCATTATGCCCTCTAGGTCTAAGTAGAACAACTCTAATCCATGGGACAATGTAAGAATTATTAAAATAGATTTCGTGACATTTTAAAAAAATAGTTTGATTAAAGGCACAGAATATAATTTGTTTCCTTTATATTCCTAGTATTTTTAATTCGTGCATTTAAAACATCATTCTGAGAAGGGATCTATGAGTTCCATCAAACTGCCAAAGTGGTCTGTGACACACACAAAAAGTTAAGAACCCTTGTTTCAATGTCTGAAGAAAGCTAGTATGTCCAAATTTCTTACAGTTAAATATAAAAAGAAAACTTTTGATCCTTCTAGAACTAGATCATTGATCTAACATACTATATAACTTTTCCCTTTAACAATAAAACTTATAAATGTGGTTCTAAATCCTCAGTCTAAAGAACATCCTTACTTCTCAGTCATTCCTCAATACTTTGCAATCTTGCTTCTCTCTCTCTCTCTCTCTCTCAAGCCAATCTGACTAACCTCACTGGTGACCTATTTGCTGTTGTTTGTCCTTTGTTCTGAAGGAAGACTATAGTATCAGAAAGGTGATGCTATGACTAGCAAGTGAATTGGATTTAAGTGAGGGAGGGCTGTGCAAAATCATCAGCCTCACTTTCTCCTCTGGAGCCACCTGGCTTCTGTGGCAAGATATAAATCAGTTCTCCTGGAGATGGCCCCAGATGCAGTGGGAGACCTTGGTCTTTTTAAGCTAAGGTTTTTTCTAGGTCTGTTTGACTGAGGTAACATCCATTCAGATAGCAAATAATTTGGAAATATTGCACAGCTTCATATGCATAAATGGGTATCATATTTCTTGTCTCCTCAATGGGGAGGGCAGGGTTAATGTGATTAAAGATCTTCCCCCACCCATTAATCTCCTTAATAATCCTCAGCTCTAGCTAGTTAGGGAAGCTTCCTTAGGGGAGGCTTGTTTGTAGGAAGGGTCACACCCTTCTGCTAATTAGGTCAGCAGAGGCATGAGGCCCTAAAAAGGGTATACATACTCAGAGGGTAGCCCTTAAGTTCTCAGAACTGCAAGCATTCAGAACTTCAGGAAGAGAGGACACATGCAAGCAGACAACTAGAATTTGTGAGTGTTTAGGAGAAGGCACCAGCAGAGGGAAGGTTACAGAATGACTTGGCTCCCTGCTTTGATATTGTGTTTTAATTTCCTTGCTGTTACAATGACATGGACTTACTGGCTTTGGGATGTAATTGCTGCCATGTTGAATTGGAGTTATTGATTTGGAGATTTGCTCTTCTGGTGTCTGAATAAATATTTTACTTCTTGTGCCTTCTATATGGACTGTCTCTTATATTCTGGGATACAGAACTATAGAGGCATATTCATGGTCACTATTGATATTGTGACACTTGCCTTACAGATACAGGGGGGGTGGAATTGGTGATAAAAATAATTTTAAAAATAAAATTAAAATAAAGGTATTTTTCCTTGAATACTGACATTAAATGCCAAAAACAAAACAGACCTTATTATAGTAACGGTAGAGCTGGATTCAGCTCAGCCTAGCTCAGGAGAACAGACTGTTATATTTTCAGTTTAAGAATTTCAGTTGGCAAATGCTACAAGCCAGGGCTTCATTATTGAGGTTTTTTATTGTTTAGTCTTAAAAAAGTGATGGTGAAAATGTTAATGCGGATTAAAGCTAAAAGTTTATTGTGTGTGTCAGCTGTTAAATGTCTACCAGCACACCAATAGATATTTTTATCCTGTTAACTTAGTTATGAAGGCTGATGAGATATGAGAAGACATTCCAACCTCTCACATTGTAGAGGTTGGAGCATTGAAGTTTAGGGGTGCTTTGTAGTAACAATGTGCCTGTGTAAGACCAACAACAACCAGCACACAGAGGGCTGCCAACAAAGGTACTTTGATCTGCTTTACTAAGGAAAACAACTTTAAGGGGTTAACAATCTCAGTTTAATCAAACATGCATATATCATTCAATTAGTTCAGGGGGAAAAGATCAGTCCCCTGAATTTCAAGGAAAATGCAACCAGAAATTACAAACATCAGCACAGAGACATTGTTTGATTCAAATCACAATTCATAGTTACCAGAGAAGCACCAATATCTATTTGTCTGGGTTACAAAGCCGGGGCAGAGGGGATGGTTTCAATGGCTTGCCCAGAGTCTTGCCACTCATATCCTTTCAGTGAGTGTACCCTCAAAAGTCAAATCCAACCTCAGATCTTATATACCTGTCTCAGGGCCCTGGGGCACTTTAGGCTCACCATTTAGAGTGTGAGTAATAACAAATAATATTTTAAGAAAAAAATCAGAAAAGTATTCATATCATCAAAAAATATGAAAAATATGCAGTGTACCATAACTTTGGACCTTCTGATGGGGTATGGGCTCTGGGAATCTCCTTGAACTCTTCTTAAATCTTCCCACTTCATCTAGAGTTTGCCCGAGGCCATAAGCCTTCCATTATCACTAGGCCCAAATCTCTGTTACTCTTAACCTAGCCTAGCCCTTCACTGTCTGTTACCTCCAGATTGCCTTAGGCTACTTCCCACCCTTCTTCGCATCAAAATTCTATTCTCTTGGTTCCTCTAGTCACCCCAGTCCCAGTCCCATCAAGATCCTCCCTAATCCCCTCCTCCCATCACCCCAGACTACTTGGCCAACTTTAGATCCCTCCCACAATCTTTCTATGTATAAGATCCATCTTGCCTCCATGAAGGTGCTCAGATTCAATCTAGCTCAATGGAATGAGATATTATATAGGAAAAGGAGAAGTAAAACTGGGAGAAATGAAAGATATTAAAAATTATTTTTAAATGGGAGTGATATGATAGAAATAAAGACACTTGATCCAAATTAGACAATTAGGTAAGTATATAGAGCTACTTGGATCTCCATGTACTGTGATCTTCTTTAGACGTGTACTTTACAGTGTATAGGCATTGTACAGTGACCTAAGTGGATGGTATTGAACATATATATATATAATTTTTTCAGTGATAGATTAGAAAGCATATGAAGTAGTGAATAAATTAAATTCTCTCGATACTCTATGTATAAATGAACTTAAAACATAGCATAAAGAAATGATATTTCAATTAACATTATTGATTTTTGTCAACAAATAAGGGAAAGTTATATGTCACTTTAGAATATATTATGATTGTTATCTTGAGCAGTGGCTATGAGGATTTAATGAATGTAGAATATGGCACTTTTTCATCTTAATGCTGGAGGGTTTAATTACATTTAATATAAAAAATTAGTTAATAAAACATCAGATAAGCTATTTGTTAATAATTATTTCCTGGCTACTTTAACTCAAAGCATGAGTAAACTGATAATAACAGTGGAATTATATGAAGAGAGAGTTACTCAGACTATATTCTATCAAAATGAATTTCTAGCAATTTTATGGAAAGTGATTATTCAGCAGAGTAATAAAGGAAAGTGAAATCATAATTTCACAAAATCTCAGACTTGGGAAGGACCTCAGAGACCATCTATTTCAATCTGTGCCTGGGAAGAAGAAAAAAGTCCCTCTATAACATGGCTAAAAAGTGATCCTCCAGCCTTTGCTGAGAGACCTCCAATAAAGGTGAAATCAATACTATTCCACTTTCGTACAGCTCTTATTGTTAGATTTTTCCTGATATGAAGCCTAAATTGTTTTCTTTGCAATTTCTATCATCAGTCCTAATTCTGTCCCTCTGGCACCAAGTGGAATAACTCAAATCCCTCTTCATCATAACAGCCCTTTCAATACTTTAAGATAGATATCACATCCATTTTAAGACTTCTTTATGCTAAACGTTCATAGCTTCTTCTCTCATCCTTCATTTGGCATGATCTGGAAACCCTTAACTATTCCACTTGCTCCCTTTTGCATACACCCCAGCTTATCAGTGTTCTTCCTAAAATGTAGGACTGAGAACAGAACACAATACTCCAAATCATAATATCATAACCTTGGAGGCCCATTATGTGACATGACACCTCAGTTTCCTCATCTGAAAAATGTGGGAAGACAGGTAAGGTGATCTTTAACTTTCCCTTATTTTCTGGAAGTAATTCTCCTTGAATTCTGTGGCCTATTAAGAAGAATTGTAAGAAGATATTTGGCATAAAGTGAAATATTTTCACTATGTTAGCAAATGAAGAATTAAGCACAGCCTTGAAGTTAAATACTTTAAGCAATTTGGCTGTGATCATTAAAACTGATTAACATCTTGTCAACTGAGATCTACTTTCCTGAAAACATTAACCCTTCTATTTGGGGGTCATTACCAGATTTGAACGTGCATAATCATGCAGAGTTGATGGGATTAGCAAGTAAAAGAAGAGCAGAGTCGGAGTCTCTTAATATTTCCTTTGGAAGTAGAGATTCAAAATTAATATTCATATTCCAATTAGTCCTTTTTAATGAAACCCTAGAAATTGGAGGTTATTAAAGGGTCCGACTAAAAGACTGAGATCATCATTTTCTTGAAAATCGGTTGGGTGAACACACAGCTTAACGAACAGCAAAAAGCCTTTGCTCAGTGTTTTTTTTAAAACTCTTTCATACATTTTTCTGATGGTGCTCTCATTTATATCAGTTTTTTTTTCTGAGTATTTATTTGTTTTGCACTAAGCTGTAGCCTGTTGATACCCACTTCATTTCTCCCTGTTGCTCCTTCAATGACTCTCAAGTTCAGTTCTTCAGCGATGGTAGTTTTCTATTATTCACATCCATGAAATATCACCAGAAAAATATTAATGTATAAAGTGTGGACTTTTACTACAGAGAGAACTTCGGATCGTTAATACCGCTTCCCTCAGGCAATTTCTCAAATGTGATGCCACCTTCTGTGATACTCCTCATCTTAAATTCTGGGCTCAATTTATTGTCCATTTGCAGTATTCATTAGATAGATAGAGAGATAGATGAGTTTGTAGGTTGTCCATGAAACTGAATATGATTGGAGAATATGCAAGCTTTGATTCTAAATATATTGCTGTTTTTCCACTAATATGTGAAAGAGCTGCTTTAGAAATTACATATGTAAGATCTATACATATTTGTCCAAGTGAACAATTCCTCATGATGGAACATCCTCTACAAATGCAAATAATGCAACCTGCTTATGACATAGTATATAAAGTGGGGAGAACTGTCCATGACATACAAAAGTTAAGGGATTTGAACTTCTTGCAAATGTTAGAAGTGGGATTTGAACTCATATTGGCATGACTCTAAGCCTAGGACACTATGCACTAGATCACATAGCTGAGTACACTATTTAAATCCCATAGCCACTATTTCACACAAGAATAAGTATGCAATGTCACACTGTCTTCCATGACAAAATGTAATTTCCTTGATTCTAAAGAAAAGTTTTCAGTTTTGAAATCAGAGCTCTATTCAACAGGATGTCACATTCCCTTTTTACTTAACCTGAACTAGCCATAGAATATAGTTCTCCATAGTTCAAGGCAGTGTAACAGTGATCTCGGGGTGCTGGGGATGGAAATCTTAGATAATGGGGAAGGCACAGGTCCTGTGAGTGGGGATTCTGATGGAGTTTCAAGCATTGACTATGCTCCCCTTCATTGCCCCCTCCATTGTAAAAACTTTTTTGCATAATTATTTTACGTGAGGTTATTTCCCCCAATTTTCTTCCCCTTCCCATTCTCCCAGTACATCCATCATTCTCAGCCTTACGTTTTTGTTTTGATATCATCCCAACAAAATATTCTCAGAGCGATGTCTTCTAACTGCCTTATAATGATAAAGTTCCTAGTAGTTACATGTGTTATCTTTCCATGTAAGACTCTAAAAAGTTTAATCTAATAAGTCCATTATGATTTCTCACTCATGTTTACCTATTTATGCTTCTCATGAATCTTGTATTTGAATGACAAAATATGTAGCTCTGATCTTTTCACCAAGAATGTTTTAAAGTCCTCTGTTTCATTAAATACTCATTTTTCCTTTGCATGATTATAATTATTTCTTGCTTGGAAGATTATTCTTTGTATTCCTAGCTCCTTTGCCTTGTAGCATATCATATTCCAAGCCCTCAGTTCCTTTGATGTGAAAGCTGCTAAATCTTGTGTGATACTATGGTTCCACAGTACTTGAATTCTTTCTGGCTAGTGGCAGCATTTTATCCTTTAACTGGGAACTATGGAATGTGTCTATACTACTCCTGGTAGTTGATTTTGGAATTTCTTTCAAGTGGTGACTAGTGTATTCTTTCAATATCTACTTTGCCTCTGGTTCTAAGATATCTGGGGAGTTTTCCTTTATGATTTCTTGACATATAATTTTTAGGCTAATTTTTTTCATCATGAATTCAAGTAGCAAAATAATTCTTCAATTAACTCTCCTCAATTTATTTTCCAGATTACTTGTTTTTGCTATGATGTATTTATATTTTCTTCTCTTTTTTCCTTTTCGGTCAATTCTAATTATAAGACATTTTCCTCAATATGTTTTGTACATCTTTTACCATTTGTCTAATTCTGATTTTGAAGAACTTAGTTTCTTCAGAATTTTTTTTATCGAGCTACTAATTTCCTTTACATAATTATCTTATATCACCATCACTTCTTTTCCCATTTTTTTCTCTACTGCTCATATTTGATTCTTAATATCATTTTTGCTCTTTTATCTCTTTTGTTAGCTCTTCTATGAAATCTTATTGGAATTATGTTCAGCCTGCATCTTTTCCATTGAGGATTTGCTCGTAGATCTTTTCAAATCATAATCTTCTTTTCAGTTTTTGACTTGAGCTTCCTTGTCATCATTGTAACTCTTTATGGTCAGGGGATATTTTTTTGTCCATTTTTCCCACCCTATTTCTTGACTTTGGACTATGTGTTAGATTTGTCTTCTGCCTACTTCTTGGAGCAGATGGGGGAAAACCAACCCGGCCTTCCAACTTTTATGTCTTTCTGTTTTCATAGTTAAGTCTGGTTTTGTTTTTTGTTTGTTTGTTTGTTTTAACCTATGTGTGTTCAATGCTTCCAAAGTGTTATGATCCAGATTGTTGTTTGGTCATTGCCCTCCTAGTCAGTGCCCTGCTGCTTAAAGGTAGAGCCCTTGCTCCCTTAAGACGACAACTGCTCCTTTCCACTATGGATTTCAATTGTACCCAAGTAGGGCCCCTACTCCCTCAAAGCCACAATCACTCCATTCCTCCCTCGAACTGCAACCTTGAACTGCATGATGGACATGCCAAAAAGGTACCAGTCCTATACCCAATGCCTGTAATCAGCTCCGCCCCCCACTCTCTCTTTCTCCCTCTCCCTCCCTCCCTCTCTCCCTCTCCACCCCCTCCACCCCGGAGATATTGTCTCATTGCCAACCTTGGACACTGGGGGTTTCTTGTGCTGCTGCTCCCACTGCTACCCTTGCTACAGCTACTACTGCTGCAGTATCCTCCAAGGCCAGCAGCCAATAGCTCTTTCCTCCCACCCCAGTGTCTATAGATCTCTCTATCTGTCTTCCTGGCATACCCTGGCCTGGAAAAAAGACTTGATGCTTTTTCTTGATTATCCTGCTCAGAATTCAGTCTGATACACTTTTAAAGTTGTTTGGAGAGGTGGAATGGGAAATCTTGGCAAAATTGCTGATTTCATTCTGGTATCTTGGATTTACTCTTTGGTATTTGATGGATGACTTAGATCTCTAGCCTTTAGAAATCTGATTTTTTCTGTGCCTCAGTTTCTGCCACTGTAAAATGAAAGGGTTTGACTAGATGATCACTAAACTTCCTTCCAGCTCTGACATTTTACATTTTTATTTTCTTTTCCCCTTTTCTTCACCTGTGATTTTATAGATATAGGTAACTCCCTGTGATGAATCTCCTTTTCCAAAATAGATAACAGTTAAGTGTTACACTGGGCACAGTGAGTTCAAACCCTGCCTCAGAAACTTATTAGTTGCATGGCCTTGGACAACTCTCTGCCTCAGTTTTCTCATAGTTAAAATGGAGATAATACATCTACTACCCAGGGTTGCTATAAACATAAAATATAGCATATATAAAACCCTTAACAAACCTTAAAAAACTATATGAATGAGAAGGATGACAATGATAATGGTTATTAGCAAGTGCTCTACAACTTATCTATCTGGGTTAATGAGAGATACTATGGTTTGCCATGGGTCACACAGTCAGTATATATCAGAGTGGGGACTTAAACTTAGGGTGCTTAACTCTCAGGCCAACTCTCAATATAGAGAAGGGGGAGAGAGGAAGGAGAAAGCTGAGATGAAATTAAAATACACAGAAAAATATTGTTTGTAGAATTTGAATTACTTTTTTGTTATTAATTTTAACACATTAGGAATCTAAGTAATTGTCTTCAAAGCTCATTAGTGCATTTTATTAGGAATACTAATTCTATTTAAATCTTATTGAAAAGAAGACATTATTCCATCATTTTTTTTATTTTTGTATGTACAATTTAAAACTTCAGGAAGAGGATATTAGTAAATTTGCAGCACATTTTTCAGTGAAAGATATTTTTAAAAAGAACTCTGTTGCTTACCAACTATTTTATTTGCATTTTTATTTTGTCTCTGCAGACTAAAACGGGTATTGCACTGTTGTATGATGAAGGGTCTGAAAGTGCTTTTGACATCCGATTGAAACTTACAAAAGAAGTACTCACAATTCAAAAACAAGATGTCATCTGTGTTAGTGGGAGCAATCATAGTGCAAATGTAAGTGCTTCTCTATTTCTTTGTGTCTGATTATATATTTCAATGTGTGTGTAAGAAAATAGGACAGTACTCAGATTAACTATTTAATTGAGAAATGCCACAGTTGGTTGAAATGAATTTAATTTTTATAAATATACTGAAAAAGACCCATATTTTTGCAATATATTTCCTGTTATTTCAAATATCCTAATCCACTGAGTTTGATACATCATTAAATAATAGTTTTCTACAAATAATGGAAACAGCTTCAAAAAAGTTATATATTTAAATGTCTTTATTGTTTTATGTTCTAAGTTTGTTTTTTCCTGTTTTTATTTTTTTACCCTGAGATTTTATAGGTAAGATGTTACTCCAAACAGTAATAAATAGAAATTTAGTATATTTTACTTTACAGTTATAGAAATGTACCAATTAGTCGAAAACATTTATTAAGCAACTATTATATTCTGGGCACTGTGCTAAGCACTATGGATACAAAAAAAGCAAAAAATCTCTGCTGTCAAGGAGATTACAACTGACTGTGGGTAGCAAAAAGCAAATGCATATATAAAAACAAGTTCTATATATGATAAATAGGAAACAATTGAGAGATGGAAAGCACTACAATAATAAAAGTTTGGAAAAGGCATCCACTATAAGATGGGATATTAATTGGGACTTAAGGAAGGCAAGGATGGCCATAGCCAGAGAAAAGGAGAGAGAACAGTTCAGGTATGGCGAACATCCAGAGAAAATGCCCTGAGCCAAGACATAGAGAATCTTGTTCATGGAAGAGCAAAAAGGCCAGCATTATTGGATCAAAGAGTATGTGGAGGGAGATTAGGTATAAGAAGACTGGAAAAGTAGGAAGCAGGTTGACTTTGATGAGCTTTAATGACACATAGAAGATTTTGTATTTGATCCTGGAGGTGATATAGAGAACCACTTTTTGCTGAAGTGACTTTTTGAGGGGGCTAATGGGAGGATGGATTAAAGTGGGGAGAGACTTGAGGCAGGTAGATCCACCAGCGTATATTTACAAGAATATTTGCAGGTATGAAGTGATAAGGGTCTGCATTAGAGTGGTGGCAGAATCAAAAGAAAAAATGGGGAATATTTGATTAGTATTACAAAAGTAAAATCAATAGGCTTTGGCAACAGATTGGATAAAGGTGAGGGTTAAGAAACAGTGAAGAATTGAGGATGACACCTACCTTGTAACCCTGAAGGACTGGACAGATGTTGTTGTTCTACTGTAATAACTAGGTAATAAGGTAGGAGAAGTACAGTGAAGAATTTAGGGAGACACATGAGTTGTATTTTTGACATATTTGATTTAAGATGTCTATTGAACACCGAGTTTGAGATGTCTTAAGAGCAGTTGGAGATGTGTGATTAGAGATCAGCAGAGATGTTTGGGTAGGATTCGCAGACTTGAGGATTACCCGCATAGAGAGGGTAATTGAATCCATGGGACTTGATAGGATCAACAAGTGAAGCAGTAAAGAGGGAGAAGAGAAGAGGATCCAAGACAGAACCTTGGTAGACACTTATTGCACTTAAGGGCATGTTTTCGATGAAGATTCTGCCAAGGAGACTAAGGAATACTCAGATAGGTTGGAGGAGAACCAGGAGTGAGTGATGTGCAGAAAACCTAGGGAGAAGAGTTTATCCAGGAGGGTGTGATCAGTAGGGTCAAAGCTATAGAGAAGTCAAGGAGAGTGGTAACTGAGAAAAGACCTTTTGATTTCACAGCTGAGAAGATTAGTAACTTTGGAGAGAACAATTTCAATGGAATATTTAGGATTTAAGCCATATTGTAAGGGCTTGAGAAGAGAGTAAGAGAAGAGAAAATGAAGGCTCCTACTGTAGATGACCTTTTCAAAGAGTGTAGCTACAAAAATAAGAAGGGATATATGAATAGATATCAATATAGATAGACATTGATATAGATAGATATTAATATCTATCCATCTCTATCTATCTATCTATTTATCTATCTATCTGAATGATAGCAGAGAGTGGAAAGACAAATGAGGTGTTTCTTAGAATGGGAAGGATATGAGTATGTTTATAGACACTACAGAAGGAGCCAGTAGAAAAGAGAGATTAAAAAAAGATAGAGTGAGGAAGGCAAGACAATATATTGGTGGAGGTGAAAAGGAATGGGATCATTTGAATAGGTAAAGGAGTTAGCTTTGGTAGGGAGTATGGCATCATGTGAGAGTGTTTAGAAGAAGGAGATAATGGCTGAAGATACATGAGTGATGAGATGAGTTAGGGAAGAGAAGAAGGAAACCATGGTGAATGGCCTCAATTTTTTCAAGAAATTATGAGGCAAGGTTCTCAGCTGAGAGGGTGAAGGGAGAGGGACCTGTGGGAGGCTTGAGGAGGGATGAAAAGGTTTGGAAGAGCCACTGTGGAGAGTGAGATAATGTGTTGATAAGGGCAGCAGAGTAGAATTGCCTACCATCAGTGAGGTTCCACTTAATGTTGTGTAACAAATCTGTAGTGGACACACTCAGGACATAATTTTCCTCTACCTTTGTTCAGCAGCACATGCGTAGGAATGAAGGCAGTGAATGGTGGGAGTGATCCAAGGTTGAAGCTTGGCAGAGCACAAGTGGCAAAATGATAAAGTGGCTAGGGATTCAAGAGTAGAGGACAGTATAACATTGAATTGTTTTACCAAGGGGTCAAGATGGCAAAAAAATAGACTGGCTAGTGCTGGTGAGATGGTACGGGAAACAACTGAGAGGCTAAGGGTGTGTATGTCACGGTACAGATGAAGAAGAGGGCTTGACAATGAGAGAAAGGGAAAACTAATAGGTTGTAGGCAGATGAGAACATTTCAAAATTCTTGAACTTTAATTTTATACATTTTTGGGTGATGGCAAGATCAAAGGTATGACCATCTTTGTTTATTGCTGAGTTTATGTGGAAGAGTTGCTTGTGAGAAATGAGTAGGTTTGAGGAACTGGGTGGTTAGAGTGTTTGAGGATGTCAATATGTATGTTGAAGTCTATTTGTATGAGGGCAAGAAATGAGGAGGAGAGAAACATTTTGAAACATGTGTTGAACTCATTGAGAAAGAAAGGGAAATTACCTGGAGGTCTGTAGACAACAGGTACCAGGATTGTAATTGGGTGATAGAAATGAATTGCATGAACCTCAAAGAGAAAAAATATTGAGTGATGGAGGGAGGGAGAGAACCTAAATGTGGCAATTAGGAGCAAGTATTCTAACTCCCTCACTTTGACCAGGTGGGAGTCCAATTGATGTGGTATAACATAAATAAGTGGAGATGTAGCAGTACTAGGAAGGGTAGTTGTTGAGGCTGTGTCATTAGAAGGGAAGTAGGCTTCAGTAAAAGCTAGCAGATGAATGAGGTGGGAGAGGAAAAGATTTAGAATGAAGAGAAGTGTGTTGCCTTTAGGACTGGCATCCCAGATGGCAGCTTGGAAGAGATGGGTGATGTTTGGTTGGAACATTGAAGTGGGAGACTTGAGGGGATGAGAATAAGGAATTTGATGGGAGGGTATGGAGAATAGCATTTGAATGATGAACTAGAGTGATTCAGAATCACTGGGATCTGTAGGGAATGAGACTACAAGTGTTCATCAGTGAGTGGAGGGGCCACCATCCTCTTTCCAAAGGAGGCTAGAGACTGAAGTGGAAACAAGACTAACAAATGTTATGTAGTTTTTGTTCCAAGTATAGATTTTGGAATCTTTATATTGGGTATCACGTCCAAGAAGAAGAACAAAATAAAAATTAATATCATATACTATTCATATGCCTTGTGTATGTGTGATTTATTTTACTTAGAAGGATGGACTTCCTTTGTATTCTTGTCCCTCTTATTTATAATTAACTTCCTCTTTAACAATAAATAAAAGATAGTGAATGTTATATATTGTTAATAATTCATCTCGTGCTTTAAGGTTTATAATTCCTATGTCATGAGGTAGTATTGTCTCTTTTACAGAGAGAAATGCCTTGTTCTCAGTTGCACAGTGTCAGAGGCAGAACTTACTCCTCTATGTACTTGACAACCAACTCCAGTGTGCTCATCCCCTGTACCAAAATTTCTCAAAGCTTAAAGGAAAAACAATCATTAGCTTACTTGCTTTTAGCAAATATGTCCCACATTTGAGTTTTTCATAAATTTAACAGCAAATGTATTGTGTTAGAATACAGTTGGGTCCCAATTAATTAGAATAATTAATCCTGGCAAGTGGTCTTATTATTCTAATTCATACTGCATATTTCCATTAGGTTGGAACCAATTACTGTAATTATAACTTCAAATAGTGTGAATTTTACTACATGTGACCACTCCATGGGATTCATCGTTCATGCTATTTGGGTATTAAGCCTATGTTTTCTTGTGTGTTTTTTTTTTTATTCTTTTTTTTTTCCTTTATTTATTTTTAGTTTACCACACACGGTTCTACATAGTTTTGAGTTCCAGTTTTTCTCCCCTCCCTCCCCCTCCCTCCTCAAGACGGCATGAAGTCTCATATAACTGTCATGTATAACTTCGCATTGAATTAATTTATGCTCTAGTCAAGTCGTGGAGAAGAATTTTGACCAATGGAATGAATCATGAGAAAGAAGAAACAGAACCAAAAAAAACAAAACAAAAAAAAAACCCAAAACCAAAAACAAAAGAGAAGCAGAAAAGGCGAGCATGTAGTGTGCCTCAGTCTGTATTCAAACTTCGCAGTTCTTTCTCTGAATGAAGATAGCATTCTCCATCGTGAGTCCCCTGGAGTTGTCCTTGCCCCTTTAGGTTGCTGAGAGAAGCGCAGTATGTCAGGGTTGGTCCTCACGGAATCCACATATCTGTGGCTGTGCACAACGTTCTCCTGGCTCTGCTCCGCTCACTCAGCATTATGTCGTGTAGGTTTTTCCAGGTTGTTATGAAGTCTGCATCATCCCCATTTCTTATGGCACAATAGTATTCCATCACCTTCATATACCACAGCTTGTTCAGCCATTCCCCAATTGATGGGCATCCCTTTGCTTTCCAATTCTTGGCTACCACAAAGAGAGCTGCTATAAATATTCTTGTACATATGGGTCCTTTTCCCGCTTGCGTGATTTCTTTGGGATACAACCCTAGAAGTGGTATTACTGGGTCAAAGGGTATGCACATTTCTATAGCCCTTTGGGCATAGTTCCACACCGCCCTCCAAAATGGCTGGATCAGCTCGCAACTCCACCAGCAATGCAACAATGTTCCAATTTCCCCACATCCTTTCCAGCATTTATCATTCTCCTGATTTGTTATTTTAGCCAATCTGACAGGAGAGATGTGGTATCTAAGAGTTGTTTTGATTTGCATTTCTCTAATCAGCAGCGATCCAGAGCATTTTTCCATATGCCTGTAGATAGCTTTAATTTCTTCCTCTGAAAACTACCTGTTCATATCCTTTGACCATTTCTCAATTGGGGAATGGCTTGTATTCCTATATATTTGGCTTAGCTCCCTGTATATTTTAGAAATGAGGCCTTTATCAGAGATACTAGTTGCAAAGATTTTCTCCCAATTTTCTGCTTCCCTCCTAATTCTTGTTGCATTGGCTTTTTTTGTACAAAAACATTTCAATTTGACATAATCAAAATTATCCATTTTGCATTTTGTAATGCTCTCTATCTCTTGTTGGGTCATGAATTCTTTACTTTTCCACAAATCTGATAAGTAAACTATTCCTTGCTTTCCCAAATTACTTAGAGTATCAACTTTTACTCCTAAATCATGAACCCATTTTGACTTTATTTTGGTATATGGTGTAAGATATTGGTCTATGCCCAGTTTTTGCCCTACCATTTTCCAATTTTCCCAACAGTTTTTGTGAAATAGTGAATTATTAGCCCAGAAACTGGCTTCTTTGGGTTTATCAAAGAGTAGATTGCTAAACTTGTTGATTTCACCTACTTGTGTACCTATCCTATTCCACTGATCCACACCCCTGTTTCTTAACCAGTACCAGGCAGTTTTGATGACTGCTGCTGTGTAGTACAGTTTAATATCTGGTGTGGCTAAACCACCATCCCTAGCATGTCTTTTCATTAATATCCTAGATACTCTAGACCTCTTGTTTTTCCAAATGAATTTTGTTATTATTTTGTCCAGCTCAGTAAAAAAAAATTTTGGTAGTTCGATTGGTATGGCACTGAATAGATAGATTAATTTAGGTAGAATTGTCATTTTTATTATATTAGCTCGGCCTAACCATGAGCAACTGATATTTCTCCATTTATTTAGATCTGATTTTGTTCACGTGAAAAGTGTTTCATAGTTATGTTCATATAGGCCCTGGGTTTGTCTTGGCAAATAGACTCCCAAATATTTTATAGTGCCTTCAGTAACTTTGAATGGAATTTCTCTTTCTATCTCTTGCTGTTGGGCTTTGTCAGTAATGTATAGGAATGCTGAGGATTTATGTGGGTTTATTTTATATCCTGCAACTTTGCTAAAGTTGTTTATTATTTCAAGTAGTTTTTTACTTGATTCTCTAGGATTCTCTAGATAAATCATCATATCATCTGCAAAAGTGATAATTTAGTTTCTTCTTTTCCTATTCTAATTCCTTCAATTTCTTTTTCTTCTCTTATTGCTACAGCTAATGTTTCTAGAACCAAATTGAATAATAGGGGTGATAATGGACATCCTTGTTTCACCCCTGATCTTATGGGAATGCATCTAGTTTATCCCCATTACAAATAATGCTTGTTGATGGTTTTAGGTAGATGCTATTTATAATTTTGAGGAAGGTTCCCCTTATTCCTATGCTTTCTAGTGTTTTTAATAGGAATGGGTGTTGTACTTTGTCAAAGGCTTTTTCTGCGTCTATTGAGATGATCATATGGTTTTTGCTAGTTTTGTTGTTGATATGGTCAATTATGCTAATAGTTTTCCTAATATTGAACCAGCCTTGCATTCCTGGAATAAATCCTACCTGGTCATGGTGTATTATTCTCGTAATGAGTTGCTGCAATCTTTTTGCTAATATTTTATTTAAAATTTTTGCATCAATATTCATTAGAGAAATTGGTCTATAATTTTCTTTCTCTGTTTTAACTCTACCTGGTTTAGGTATTAGTACCATATTTGTGTCATAAAAAGAATTTGGTAGGACTCCTTCTTCCCCTATTTTCCCAAATAGTCTGCAAAGTATTGGAATTAGTTGTTCTTTAAATGTTTGATAGAATTCACATGTAAAACCATCTGGCCCTGGAGATTTTTTCCTAGGGAGTTCGTTGATGGCCTGCTCAATTTCTTTTTCTGATATGGGGTCATTAAGAAATTTCACTTCCTTCTCTGTTAGTCTGGGCAGTTTATGTTTTTGTAGATATTCATCCATATCTCTAAGGTTGTCAAATTTATGGGCATACAGTTGGGCGAAATAATTCCTAATTATTGTTTTGATTTCCTCTTCATACTTTAAATCAGGATTCTGAAACATGGAAAACAAATGTTTTAGTTGACTAAACGAACATTTAAGAGGAATATAAATGATTCATCGGCTTTAGTAGCTAATCATTTTATTCAGAAATGCTACCCTAGCTACACAAGAGATAATCTTTGTTACTGGATAATTATAAATTTTTCTCATAAACAGATTTTATGTGTTCCTAGTTGTATTCTAAACCAACAGTTCTTGGCTTTTCTTCTTAATAATAGGCAGCATAGGACAGTGGAAATGCTAGATTTGTAATCAAATAATTTAAATTCAAATCTCAGTTCTACAACATACAAATTTTTTTCACTTTAACTTAATCACTGGATCTCATTTTCATCATATGTAATGTGAAAGTACTGAGCTAGTTATTCCATAAGGTTAGACATTTCAGCTCTAAGTCCTATGCAAGGACAAGTTTACAAATCTGGCTCTACCTTTTCCTATTTGTGTGAACTTTTGCAAAATTTTAGGCCTCTCTGAATCTTAAGGACCAATCTGATACAATGTGTTTCATAAGAATTTTTAAGCAATTTGTAAACCTCAAAGTGCTATAGAAATATTAGAGATAATTATGATAATTAATGTTATCTTATCTAGGTTTCAATTTCATGAGGTATAAAATAATGTAAGCTCCTTGAGGGAAGGGACTGTTTTTGCTTTTTCTTTGTATAAGGAGAGCTAATTGAGATAAGAGGCAGTGTGATTGAGAAAGATAAAACCATGATTACCACCCCTCACTAGGCCTTTGGGGAGAAACCCATCCAGAACCCACATTCAAAAGCCCCATGAATAGGCAGTACCTCCAGGCCACTGGCCATGACCCTTACCTTTGGACCTACAACTATCATCCAGATGAGGATGTCCAGTGGAGACATGCCTCTAGTAGAAATACCTTAGTTACAACCAAACTTTGTACCTAGCAGAAGCATTAAGATACTCTGAGGAAGAGAAAAAAGACAGAACAAACAAGGCAGTTCAGACTACAATTACTAACTCTGCCTCCCTTTAGGCCCCTGCTGAGATGGCTATGGAAACCCTAAAATCTTGTGAATGGCAGCACTCTTCCTAAGTCATCATCCTTGCTGTTACCAATGCCTTTTCCTCTGCCCTCTACAGAAACAAGTCCAATGAATAGAAGGCCCAAGCAGTTATCTTTAAAGCAGCTGAAACTCCCTCCCCCTTCAGTAGTCATAGATTCTAAAAAACTGGAATCAAAGTTCTTGCCATCAAAGTCCTTGACGCTATCAAAGAGTCAAGCATTAGAAACAGATATAATTTCATAAATCATAATGACACTAAAGATATATCTGAATGTCAACCCTATCTCCCCTCTACATCATATCTGAAATTGAACCTTATGTTCATTTCTGCCCCCTGATCTCTACTATAGATGGCATCTAACCTATTAGAGAGATTCTTGTGAGCAACAGTTGTCTGTCTGTCTGTCTGTCTATCTATCTATCCATCTATCTATCATCTATCTTGTATTCCCAGTGCTTTGATCTTTGCAATATTATTTTTTTTCATTCTTGAATTCATGTATCCATTTATTCATCAAGCTGAGACATCTTCCTAGCTGTGCTTCCATTAATAAGTTTCTTAATGGGCTAGAATCTATTCTAGTCATGTTGCTTCTTAGATGCCTAGCTAGATTTAGTCTATGCTGATTTCTACTTTGAGATTCAATTTGCTGAGCTCTAGTAGCTTTAAGGTAGTTAGGACACGTTCAGTCTAAGAAGGAGTTACTTTACCATCCTAAATGTGGCCCAGCATTCAAGGGGTTCATCAAAAATCAATTCATCCTGTGATATATAGGAACTGAATCAACCATTCAACCCTCTAATTATCTTTATGCCTCAAACTCACAGATTTACAATTTAGGGTGGCATCCCTAATATTCTGTTTTGCTTCTTATCTCTCATATTTTAGAAGTTTGTGTTGAGGTTGGGAAAGTAACTCACAGTGGTACATAGCCTTTTCCTTCATCAAGGTGAGAAGGTTTAGGAATAATTTTATATTCCTTAACATAAGATAATACCAATGAACTGGAAGATAACAAAAGATAACTCAAGCAAAACTCTTAAATCCATTTCCATGTATATGCTGCATAGATACTGCATGTTCATCTTAAAAACAGTTTGTTTTATGCCTCTCTTGTTAGTCTAATCATGTTATGTGACCAAACCTCATGATGACCTAGATAGATAGATAGATAGATTTAATATCCAGTAGCATCACCAAATAATAAAATCCTATGTTCATTTGCATTTCAAACAAAGAGCAGTTTTTCTCTATGTCATTTTTTTCTGGTAACGTAGAGCAAAAGAGCCTTTCTTTTTTCTTAATTTTTATTTAAAATATTTCTTCTCCTATACCTACTATGAACATTAAAAAAATGAGAAATTATTTTTTAGAAAGGAAAACAGAAACCTTATAATAAACATCATTGTTAAATCAAATTCCTCACACATACATATGAATATGTAGTGGTGAATTGCATATGTGTTAACTGTATGGCTGTATATGTGTTACATGTGCACATATGTGACATGTACACACAATAAATATGTATTGTGTATGTCTGCATGTATATGCATGTGTAAATACATGTATACATGTTCAATGACTAACCACAGTTCCAGAGGGAAAATAAGACATTCTACTCTGTCTCTGTCTCTCTCTTTCTCTTCCTATATTTAGTTATATATATATATGTGTGTGTGTGTGTGTGTGTGTATACATATATATTAGTATACATAACTACATATAGAGAGAGAGTATAGATACATATGTGTACATACATATATATGTAATGTATATATATATATCATTATCGTTATATTAATTATTACTTTGATCAGTTATATATCCAAAATGGTTTTTCTTTTAAAATTGTGACATTAACTTAGTGATAAATGAAAATAAAAATCATATCAGCTGAGAAATGATTTCTCAAAAAGGCAATAGATTTGAATCTTTACCTGATTTATGACCCAGAGTATGGTTACCATAAAAGATTATTTTGTCACTTATTAATAATTCATATTTGCCTAATTTCTAATTACATACTCTTGTCCCTTTGGATTTATATGATAATTTCAAAATATTCTAGAAGGTCTCACTGCCTTCTACTGCCATTACAAGTGCGCAAAACTCATTTTTAATTTCACAATTTGGTTTAACTATTAGGAATAAGTAATAGTAATAATAATAGATTATTATTGTAAATATAAAGCTAGCAAAATGGCTAACTCAGATAAGGTCAAAGAGGGTAATGACTTTTGCTGATCCTTGTCCTTCATCCATTCTTAAGATTTTAACTGAATTCATTGCTCTGAGATTGTTTGATTTTGGAATAGGGAATTTGGGCTTCCCAGTTTTTCCTTCTACTATTAACCTAAAACCCCTAGCCAAATTCCCTTTAGATATAATCTAGGGTCTCCTCCTCTTCAAATCTGTAAGTAAAGAATGTTCCTAATATAAAAGAGAAATCAGGCATGGACCACATAGTTTGTTCCCACACAGGAAAAAGGAACATAAAGCAGTACAGGCTCATAGAATATTTAAAAGTGACTTCACTAATGCCTCACCAGTAGTGCAATTCAGAAGCATCTTTGAAAGATACCTGCCTTTTGCAACTGCTAATTGGCCATTTTACACTTTACTTTTTCTAAGCAGGTGAAATCAAACACCTAGTAGGATCTTCTTTCCACTGGCCTTGCTTTCCCTCAGAGGGTAAATCTTTCCTTACCGCCAGTTCATCCCCACGGCTGCGGTACCTTTAATGACTCTGGCAGTATCTCTTGTTTTTTTGCAAATACTCATAGGCATTCCAAGGTATTTTGCTGTCACCTACATTGGTGCTAGAGGGGAGGAAACTCAAAAAAAGAAGAAAGGAATCTGAGAGCTTTTGGTGCAGCCTGGTTAATTTAGTTAATGCTTAGTTTGGAGAAGGGCTTTCCAAAGAATCCTTGCTTCACCATCATAGCAAGTTAGTGAAGAACCCTTCCTTTCTCCACCTCTTTGTGGAATAATATATTGTCTTTGCTATAGCTCCTCCCAAAAACTGCCTCTTTTCCTTCCTTGGTATGTTACTCTGTGTCATCACATTTTTTGGATCAGCAAACAGCGGAAGAAACTCAACCCAGTCATGAGTCAAATGTAACTGAAGGAAGGAGAATACATCTCTTTATATACAAGTTTCCATTTAGTCTCCAGCAGTCTGATAGATAAGAGTTGTATATGTGCCAAAGATGGGAATTTTGATTGGAACTGCCATGGGCTTGACCAGAACCACTCTCTGGATGTTATATATTGAAGTGATTCATGTACACATCTATACATCAGTACTTTATGAATCTGTGTGTGATTTATCCCTGATTTCATGAGTTTCTGTGGTAGCTAACTTTTTATTGATAAGCTTTGGGTCACTTGTATAGGCTGGTCCTCAGAGAAGATTACTTAACAGAGCCAATTTTAAGCCTTTCTAGATTGCAAGGACCTGTCAGAGATTGTATTTTATTGTTATGGCTTTCAGCAACCTATGGTTATCATTACTCCATGGTGCATATAGAATGTTTTAATTAAATAATCTAAACATAATGCCACTTAAGTGTTTGTTGAATGCTGAATAAAGATTCATAAAACCCCTTCATTTAGATAAAATCTTAAAAATATTATAAGTCTTCATATGTATGATTTTCCCAAGGAAGGGATTCAAATCATTTACTAAAGTCCTTTCACTTAATCTTAATATTTTCATTAAGATAATGAGTAAATCAATAAAAAAAAAAATTTAAAATATCCATGCAAGAGACTATGCTAGGTTCTTGGAATATGAAGACAAAAAATAAATAGTACAACCCTTCAAAAAAACTTACATTCAATATAGGGGGAGTAGTAAGGACAACATGCATACAAATTACTAAAATATAAGATGAAAAATAAAAATAACTTCAAACCTGTATTCTAAATATATATTCTATTTGCAAAAAGAGAAGCAAGGATATAGAATTAAAATGATTGTTTGCTTATATGAAAAGAAAACATAACTGAAACAGAAACCTTCAATATTTAGAATAAATTATCTTCATATATAGGATGGTAACAGCTGACACTTATATGGTACTTTATGAAAAAGAACAGTGAGTTTAACTTACTGCAAACTTAGTATGTGTCACCACATTGTCTCTGTCTCCTAATCTGTAAGATAAACTCAAGAAGGAGATGGCGAGACACTATCAAAAAGAGCTAAATGGCTTGTCTAGGACCACACAGTTAGTAAAGGTTTGAGGCCAGATTTGAACTTGGGAAGATGAATCTTCATGTTTCCAGGCCCAGTGATCTACCTACTGAGTACCTAACTGCTCTTATGGCTATCAAATATGAAAAAACCCATCTTTAATAATTAGATAAATGCAAATTAAAGAAATTCCCATAAATTTGGGAAAATTAATAACAAATATTTGTAGGGCTATAGAAAAACTGGCCCATTAATGCACACTGAAGGTGTGAATCTGTTCAGCCATTCTGAAAGGCAATTTGGAACTATACCTTCAAAAATTACCAAGCTACAAGTGCACTTTGATCATATGCAAAAGTATTTTTACCCACTCTTTTGTGGTGGCAAAGAATTTGAAACTAAGGAGATATACATCCCCTGGGGATGATTAAATAATTTCTGTTATGTGAATTTAATGGAATAATATTGGGTTGTAAGAAATAATAACAGGGATGTTTTTAGGAGTTTATATAGAATGAAGTAAAAATAATCAATAATCGTTTATACAATAAAAACACTTAAAACAAAGAAATTTAAATGTCTTAACTCTACAAGGTAATGCCCAATTTTGACTCAATAAAATGAGCATTGAAACACATTACTTCCTAAAAGAGAGATGATGGACTCGGGGTGTCAAGTGTGATAAATATTTTTGATATTGTTGATTTGGGATTTTTTTTGGTTTAACTATGCATATTCATTACAAGAGTTTTGTTTTTTCTTTTGTTTATTTTTATAATGGGGGGAGTAGAAGGGAGATAAAATCAATTTTTACTCATTTAAAAACATGACATTCACTCATGACCATGTCTACTATTTATATACTCTATAAATATCATCTGTTATTTGGTTTTCTGATTTAAAGGTGTTTCATAATTGTCTATGAAAATATTACCCGACAAATGTATAATGTATATTTATTTTATACTTTTTACCATGTCTATCCGTCCATCTATCTATCTATCTATACACTTGAAATTTTGGGAAAGGGTTAGACTTACCTCATTTGATGTTTATAGTAACATTGTGAAATAGCTATTGGAGTAATTATTCCCATGTTACTGATGGGAAAACTGACTTGAAGATATTTCATGACTTCTCTTCACAAATGCAGCAATTTTGCAACTATTAAAGTAATACATACATGTTAAAATTTATTAGTATTCATTTTCCTTTTAACTAGGAATATGTTTCCTTAAGAACTACTCTATAATTCACCTTTTATTTTTATGTACCCTTTTTTGTGATGTGAGAGAATAAAATAAAAGTAGTTCTAATCTGCAGGATTAATGAAATAGCTATGTAAAGCCTTTGTTTAAGCATTTATTATCTGCCAGGCCCAGTTATGTTTTGGGGATAAAATATAAATCAGACTCCTTCATTTTGCAGAAAAGGAACTTCAGACTCAGAGGTTAAGTGAATTGACAAGGATCACAGAGGCTGTTTAGTAAGTACCAGAGTCATAGATTGTGTCTAGGTCTTTTGACTCAACTGCAGTGTATTCTCTTTAAATAGATATGGATAGATAGATAGAAAGACAGATACATAGATACAGTTTTTCTATGTTTATATTGCCCAATTTCGCCTTTTAAAGCCCTAATACTCTACCTTCCCAGAGAACAATCCCATATAAGAAATAATTTTTAAAAGAACAAAAATGGGAAGCAGAGGAAAAAAAAATTGGCAAAGCTGAGCAATGCAATGAAAAAATCTGAAAATATTAGCAGTGTTTTACATCTTCCATTTCTTCAAAGTAGTGGAGAGAATTGTCTTATCATCTTTAGGACCAGGCTTATTCTTCGGAAATTTGTAATATTATTTTTTTAATTTTTTTTGATTAAGAGGCGAAGGGGAATGTACTATACTTAATTGAGGGGGGGAATGAAGACAACAAGGAAGAGAAAAATAGATACCTCTATAAAAGGAAGAAAGAAAAAGGAACTAATATTTTTTAAATTTTATTTAAATTTATTTATTTAAACATATTTGGTTTTCATCATTGATTTTTACAACAGTTTGAATTACAAATTTTCTCCCCATTTCTACCCTCCCCCCCACTCCAAGATGGCTTATATTCTGGTTGCCCTATTCCCCAGTCAGCCCTCCCCTCTATCACCCCTCTCCCCTCTCATCCCCTTTTCCCTTCCTTTCTTGTAGGGCAAGATAAATTTCTACGCCCCATTGCCTGTGTATCTTATTTTTTAGTTGCATGCAAAAACTTTTTTTTTGTTTTTGAACATCTGTTTTTAAAACTTTGAGTTCCAAATTCTCTCCCCTCTTCCCTTCACACCCACCCTCCCTAAGAAGTCGAGCACTTCAACCTAGGCCACGCATGTATCATTATGTATAACCCTTCCACAATACTCATGTTGTGAAAGGCTAACTACATTTTGCTCCTTCCCAAACCATCCCCCTTTATTGAATTTTCTCCCTTGACCCTGTCCCCTTTCCAAAGTGTTTGTTTTGATTACCTCCACCCCCATCTGTGCTCCCCTCCATCATCCCCCCCTTTTATTTTTATTTTTTTATCTTCCTTCCTCTTCTTTCCTGTGGGGTAAGATACCCAACTGAGTATGTATGGTATTCCCTCCTCAGGCCAAATCTGATGAGACTACCTGAAAAGACCCAGGAACTAATATTTTAAAAAAAAAAAACCAAAAGCCTTCAAAAGAGTGTAAAACTGTAAGGGGCATGATTGACAGTGATGGTAAAAAAAAAAGCATATGGAAATGGCCTTAAATAGATAAAGCAAAAATAATTATAGGAACAATTTTTAATGCCTATTTATAAGAGGCACCAAAAATCACAATTCAGAAAAAACAAAGAGGAAAATATGAATCAATTTCTCAATTTTAAATGTGAATTTATTAAGCATTCCAATAATATAAAAGCAGATTGGTTAAGAAAAAACCCTATAATATGTTGCTTTCAAGAAACACATCTAAATTTCAAAGACATGGACAAAATAAAAGGCTTCAACATGATTTAGTATTCATCAGGTGACTATAAATCAACAGTTTCAATCATGCTATCACACAAAGCAAAAAAAAAATCACAATATAGAGATAAAAATAAGAAACTACATTATGCCAAAAGGAAGAATAGCCAACAAAGCAAAACCAGTATTCCACATATGTGTTCCAAATACCATAGTATCTAAATTCATAAAGGAAAAAAAATTACTGAGTTATGAAAAGACCTAGATAATAGCAAAACAAGAATGGGAGGCTTGAATATCTTAGTGCTCTTTCTATTACATTTCACTATTTCTTGGAACTCCAGGTTTGATATTTTTATTTTTTAGCATTTCAGCATATTTCTACTTTCAAAACACTTTGGGGAATGAAATAATTCAAAAAGTACCCAGATTTTATATATAAATTTCTCTGTGTGTAAGGGATGACTCAAATAAAAGTATTTTTTAATTTTCTTCCTTTTTAACTATACAAAGTTTTCTCAGCATATAAGATTTAATAGCATCCTACTTTAAGGAGCAAAAGTGTGACTTCCAAAAAGAGTCAAATTAAAATATTGGGACTCCTAATATTAGAGTTCCTTTAATTATAAAAGTTCAAACACAAAGTTGGTTTCAAATTCTTTTTTTTGGAGGTGGGGAGAAGGGAGGTTTTATATAAACTGTTTAACATGTTAAAAAAACATATGGCATAATTACTGTTACCTCTTTGGACTTAAACATTTAAAAATAATAAAATTCCCTTATTAAGGGAATTTGTTCTGTGAAGTTTGGATTCAATCAAAGGTTCACACTTGAACTTAGAGGGCTACATGTGGCCTTGAGGTTACAGATTCCCAAACATTGGTTTTGAATTTTGAAGCAGCAATAAGCATTTCATAGATTACATATTGTGTTCTCCAAATGTAATGACAGACTACATGCTTTTTTAAAAAAGAGAAGAAAATGGAGAATATATTTTGGATAGAAACCTTTGGGGAGTTGTGGTTGAGTGTCATGTAGAAATTTTAAAAAAATGTTATTTGCTGATAGGTTACATTAATAAAAAAACACCAGTAGAATAATACAGAATAGAATAGTAGAATCAAATGTCTTGGTAAGGGATGTAATGTTCCTACTAAACTCTGTAGTGTCCCAACCCCATCACAACTGTGCACGTGTTTTGTTTTTTGTGTTCTTCAAATAGATGGAAAATCAGTATTACCAAGATATATATTTTACCATGTCACTTACCTGCTCAAGGACCTTCATTGTATCTGTGTTGTTTAGGGAAATTAATATCATTCCATCATATGTAATTTTTTTTTTTAGTTTGTGATGTTTAAGCTTTTTTTGTTTTTTATAATTTCAGCATCACTATCAAAGGCAAATTGGCATGTTGCTATTTCTCATCCACAGTGTTTAATCTCTTACCTCTATGCTGTTGTAAAGGCTTCTTCAACTTTTTGGAACTGCTATCTTCCCTCAAGAGTGAGCTCAAATGCTTTTTCCTATAAGAGGTCTTTTTTGAGCACCTTAATCTGTTAGTGGAATATTTTGCATATATTTTCTATTTACTAATATATCTACTTCCAGTGGAATGTAAACTTCTTGAGGGTCAATACTCTTCATTTCTATCTTTATATCCCTGGTACTTAATATGGCAGCTAATATTTATTGATATTGTATTCATTTGTCCAGATATACCTCTGATTTTATTGATGTAACAATCTTCCTATGAGGAAACTTTTACCAATTCAACTGTATAGCTATTCTTTTATTTATAGTCTAACAGTTTTGTCTATGTGGACTGAAAAGATTAGTTACTTGTCCTGGATCACATAGCTAGTATGTATAAAAGGTAAGCCTTCAACCCAGGTTTTCCTAACTTTGAGGCCAATTCCTGATCTACCATTTCATGTAACTGGTACAAGAAGAACATTGCCTGGCATACACTTCATATTTCATAAATGCTTGTTGCACCAACTTGAAAACTTATACTTCTAATTTTCCTTCTCCTTCTTTCTCCTCAATTTCTTTTGCTTAATCTTCTCCTCTTCCTTCTCCCTCAATTAAGATCCTTTTACTCAAGATCTTGATCATGGTCTAGCACAATTGTGGGGAACCTGCAGCCTCAAGGTCACATTTTGGGATTTGTTCTCTGAAGTTTGGATTTAGTAGAGGGCCTCACTTGAAGTGAAGTGCCACAGGTGGCCTCAAGGCTGCAGGTTCCTCGCCTCGATTTAACTTTTTCCTCAAACTTTTCTTCATCTCATTCAGCTCCATCTTTTTCTTGTCCTTTTGTTTCTCCTTAAGTCCTACAAAATGTTCCATTCCCATTTTCTGGCCATTAAAAAAAAATCCCAAATTGTCACAATCTCCTCCAAAATTCTTCCTTCTTTAAAAAATCTTATTATTCCAATTACATGTAAAACCAATTTTATCCTTTTTCTCTACAGCTCTGAATTTTAATTTCTTCCCTCTGTCCCTTCCCTCTGCTCTCCCTAAGACAGTAAGCAATTTGATAAAGGTTATACATGTGCAGTCATGTGAAACATTTCCATATTAGACATGTTGTGAAAGAAAACAGAGACCCCCAAAAAAACAAGAAAAATAAAAAAAGTTTAAAAGAATAGTATGCTTTGATCTGCATTTGGATTCCATCAGTTCTTTCTCTGGAGGTGGATAAAATTTTTAATCATAGGTCCTTCAAAATTGTCCTAGTTATTTATATTGCTGAGAACAGCTAAGTCATTCTAAGTTGATCATCATGCACTATTGTTCTTACTGTTTTTACTATTCTGGTTCTGCTCACTTCACTTTGCATCAGCTCATGTAAGTCTTTCAAGGGTTTTTTTTTGTTTGTTTTCTGAACCCATCCTGCTCATTATTTCTAACAGAATAGTATTCCATCACAATCATATATCACAACTTGTTCAGCTACTCCCCAAATGATGGGCATCCTTTCAATTTCCAATTATCTGCCACCACAAAAAAATATATATAAAAATATGTTGTACATACAGGTCCTTTTCGTTTAAAAATTCTCTTTGGGATACAGATCTAGGTTAAAATGGTATGCACAGTTTTATAGGCCTCTGGTATAGTTTCAAATTGCTATCCAGACTGGTTGGATCAGTTTCCAACTCCACCAATAGTGCATTAGTGTCCAAATTTTCACAGATCCCCTCTCAACATTTGTTATTTTCTTTTTGTGTCTTATTAGCAAAAATGAAAAGTGGGAGATGGTAATTCAAAATTATTTAATTTGCATTTCTCTAATCAATAGCAATTTAGAGCATTTTTTTCATATGATTATAGATAGCTTTGAATTCTTTACCTGAAAACTACTTTTTCATAACTTTTGGCCATTTATCAGTTGGGAAAAGATTCTTATTCTTATAAATGTTTTTCAGTTCTCTACATATTTAAGAGATGGAGTATTTATCAGAAAATCTTGGCATAATCCCACCCCTACACCCCAGTTTTATGCTTTCTTTCTAATCTTGACTATACTTGTTTTGTTTGTATAAAAAGGTTTTTTTTTAATTTAATGCAATTTTTAATTTAATGTAATCAAAATTAACTATTTTATAATCATATAATTCTCTCTATCTCTTGTTTGGTCATAAATTTTTCCCTAATCCATAGATCTAACAGGCAAATTATTCCTTGTTCTTCTAAGTTGTTTATGGTATCACCCTTTATGAGTAAATCATGTACCCATTTTGACCCTCTCCTGGTATATGGTGTGAGGTGTTGGTCTACGCCAAGTTTCTGACAAACTGCTTTCCAATTTTCCCAGCAATTTTTGTCAAATAGTGAGTTACTCTTCCAAAAGTTTGGATCTTTGCATTTATCAAACACAAGATTGCTGTGGTTGTTTCCAGATATGTGTTGTTTGCCTACTATTTCCCTAATCCACCATTCTATTTCTTAGTCAGTACCAGATTGTTTTGATGATTGCTGCTTTGAAATACAATTTGAGATCTGGTACAGCTAGTCTACCTTCTGTCACTTTTTTTGTGTTAATTCCCTTGATATTCTTGAGCTTTTGTTTTTCCAGATGAATTTTGTTATTATATAATTATTATCATTCTCTTAATAAAATTATCCATTTATCCTATGACATTTTCTTTAACCCACTCTTTTTAAGATTAGGTGGTTTAGCATCCAATTAATTTTAATCAATGTTTCCAAGGTCCTTTATTGTATGTAATTTTTATTGTACTGTGATCTGCAAAGGATTTATTAAATATTTCTATATTTCTTCATTTTACTATGAAGTTTTTTTGGCCTAATATAAGATCAATTTTTTGTAAAGGTGACTGAGAGAAAAAAATATGTTCTTTTCTATTCCCATTAAGTTCTCTGCATATGCCCATTATATCTAATTTATCTAAGATTCTATTAATTTCCTCGGCTTCTAACTTATTTATTCTTTTGTGTTAGATTCATATAGTTCTGAGGAAGGAAAATTGAAATCCCCCACTATTGTAGTTTTGCTATCAGTTTGCACCTTTAATTTATTTACCTCTTCCTTTAAAATTCTGAAAACTATAGCGTTTGGTGCATGTATGTTTGGTATAGATATTATCTCATTATCTATAATACTTTTTAGCATAAGGTGACATATATATCTAAAAGAGTATAAAAATATTCTAAATATAGAAATAAATAAAACTTTAATGGGATAGGGATGGAAAGAGGATAAAGTAGGGATCTTTAGAGGGAAGGGTGAGTAAATAGGTCAAAGAGGTGTACAAAAGGGTGTTTTGATTTATGGGAAGGGGAGGATAAGGGAGGGATTGTTGTAGAGGGCTAGGATAATTAATAAAATGGCAAGGTAGCAGGTAGAAGTAAAATAGAGGAGTTAGGAGAGATAGAAAAAAGAGATATGCACAAACATAAAAACAAAGATTAGGAGTAGAGTCTCTTAAGGAAAGAACATATTTATATATGTATGTATGTATATATACATATATATACATATACATGTTGTGTGTATGTATATATCACTATCCATACATAAGTATATCCAAGCTTAATTGTAGGCTGGAGGGAAGAAAGGGGGGAGGAGGAAAAAAGAACAAAGTAAAAATGTGCAGTAGAGAACAAAAGAAAGCCTACAAGGAGGCAAAGAAAAGAAGGATGGCTTTCTCATAAGGTGCAGTATTTAATACATAGGCTTTCTTGAAATGGGACATTATTGCTATATATTCTGAATCCTCTCCTACATTCTGGTGTTCATATGACATGTTTTTATTTCTTTTCTCATTTTATATTTAAGTTTATACTGTTTCTTTTTTCTTTTCTTATTATGTAATTAAGTTTTAGTATTTGTCTAAAATTTAAAAAAAAGATTAAAAAAAGAAAGTAATGGTGAAGTTGGGCAAAGGGGAAGATTGGAGGGAAAATAAGAATTCTCTTTTTTTTGATACATTGAGTTTGAGATACCTTAAGACATACAATTTAAAATGTCCAAAAAAAGGAATTGGAGTTGTGTGACTTGATCTCAGAAGAGATACTAAGGCTGGATCTATGGATCCAGAAATCAATAGCATAGTGATAAAAATTAAACCCATGACAGTTGTTGAGATCACCAAGTGACATGGTACGGAGCAAAAATGGAGGTGGCCCTAGGACACAGCCTTGGGGGCCACCCACAGTATACATGATTCACATTTAAAGGAGACTAAGGAAGAGTAAGCAGATAGGTGGATAGAAGAGCAAAAAGAGGAGTCATTGTTGCAAAAACCCAAAGTGGAGAGAGTATCTGGGAGGAAATGATCAATACTAACTATGGATTATTGCAGAGAGGTTGAGAATGAGATTTAGAAAAGGCCATTAAATTTAGCAACTAACAGAAAATTTTAAACTTTGGAGAAGGCAGTTGTAGTTAAATGATGAGTTCAAAAGCCAGATTACAAACTGTTTAGAAGAAACTGAAAGGAGAACTGGAGGTACTGAGTGTAACTGGTAAAGGATACGAAGGACATGGGATAACAGCCAGAGGGATGGTAGAATAGTAAGATGTTTGTTTGTTTTTTAATTAAGAGAGATATGAACAATAGGTAAGGAGCCAGTTGATATAGAAAAAAAATAAATATAAAAGAGTGAAAATGATAGAGCAGTCTTCTGTATAAGACAGGAGAGGATCAGAGTAGGGCTACCTTTTCTTTCAAGAACAGAGTAAAAGAGGAGATAATTAGGGAAGACATCAGATTGACTTGAGATGAAAAAGAGAGAAAATAAGGGTTTTCTCATGGAATAACTATAATATTTATGAGGAAGGAGGGCAAAGTCTTCAGCTAAGAGGGTTGGATAAGAGGGTACCCTGGGAGGCTTAAGGGAAAAATGAGAAGTCTTAGAATAGTCACTGGAGAGAGTTGTATAGTGAATGAGTTAAGGAGAAGAATCATATTTGCTGCAAGGAAGATTTGGTTGAAATAAGATTCATACATTTGTGGTGGACCTAGTCAGAGCAGTTTCCTGATTTCCTCCAACTCCATTCAGCAGTACACAAATGTGAGTGAAGGAGGTAGATGAAAAGAATAATTGGAGTTTGGCATAGTCTGATTGGCATTAGACAGGGGAGCAAGAGATTAGAATGTGGAGATTTTAGGTATTGCAGGAGTTATGGCCTGGGAGAACAAAAAGGTATAGCAAATGGATGCTGCAGTGAAAAAGGATGAAGGAAAGTTTTAAAGGTCATAAGTATAAGGAAAAACAGAATGATCGAAAATTTAATTATATCATTGTATCTCAGAAAACATAAAATTAAAGGGGAACACTTGTGGTTCATGATCAAGAGTCTGGCCATATCTGTGTGTAGCTGAAGTTTACTAGAGAAGTAGGTTATAGGTATTGAGTAGATTGAGGAACTGGGAAATTGGGGTATCTGAGAGGACTATCATTATGTATGTTGAAGTCTCTTTGTATGAGTATAGGTGATGGGAAAGAAAGACTAAGCCAAACACTGTCCTCATTCAGAGTGAAAAGACAGTGCCCTGAAGGTCTATAGGTAATAGCCACCAGGAGAGTGATTAGCCTTAACAAAGAGACAGACCCATCTCTCCTTCAGAGCCTGAAGAAGATGAGGAGATAACAGGGGCTAATATCAAGGGGTCCAGAAATGAGAAGGAAAGAAGATAGAATTCTAAGCAAATAACTTCAGTTTATCAGTGAAGTCTGACCTGTAATCCTGAAGTAAGAAGGGAGGGGTTGCTGTGAGAAGAGTGAAGAGGGAAGAAAATTCTTCAAACAGTTGTTGTGGTAAGTGGGGATAGAAAATCAATAGGAGGGAGTGCGGGGGGAGTTAAAATGATAACCTTACTCGGTGAGGGGCTTTACCTACTAACTCAATAAGGCTCTTTCTTCATTTAGGTTTTCTGATTACATTAGAGAGAAAGCTTTATTTAGGTAATCAGGTAATAATATTCTTCACCACTTGTTTATGTGAATTTAGGTTAGTCTTTAGGCCCCACAGCAACCATTAAATGGGAGCGGAGAGTGTACAGTATTATAGGAGGCATCAAATTTTCAAACTATCAATCTGAAATCCATGAAACAGTAGGGTTTTTGATACTTCAGATACTACTGAAAAATGATAGTCTGAATAATTGCACAAAACTAACCATTTTTATTTGTAAAAAATGGATTTTTTCAGCAATGCAACCATCTTGTCAGTAATCAATTTGAAATTGAGTTTAGATGTAAGAGATTTCAACTATATTGTTATGACCTAGTTTTATATTTGTGGAGATAAGATATATGAAAAAATAATATACGACAGGAAAGAAGTCAATCCAAAGACTGGAACTAATAGAATAAGTTGCAAAATAAGAAATCTCACAGGTGTCCTGAAGATACTTTTCTGTCAGATGAAAGATATATTGAGGCTAAGGATGTGATCTGCTATTTGAAAACCAACTCCACTCCACACTATTGGTAATCCACAGATAAAGGAATGATACAGTATCCTTTTAAAATAATATTAGGAAGGCATTTATATATATGAATAAAATGTCAAAATGTAGTTTTTGATTGAATAATGGCTAGTATTTTCATAAAGGTCTCATCTAAAAAATTTGTGAGCAAAAAACTGGATTCACTTCCAGTGGAATTGTTGGATATTTCATATAGGGTCTGGAGTTAATTCCCTAAAAAACTTCTTTCTTGGCATTTCATACCTTCAAATCTTAATTGTGTTCAGATGAGGCCCAGGAGTATAGGGAAGGAAAAAAAACTAATTCCAGTAATTGAAAGCATAGCAAACTAAAAAAATGAAAAAATCAAAGACTGAGAAAGTGAGGATGTTTTTCCTCTTCTCCCTAAAATTAAGTCTTGTTTATAGAGGGAGCCCTGCCTGAAATCTCTAGGTGGTGATAATTTCACATTAATTTCAACAGCAAAGAATATTTACCAATGTTTTGTTTCTATCTCAATATTACCTAGAGTATGTTTAATATAGAATGTTTATTGAATGAATTTAGCTATACAACACTTGGTGAATTAGTAGCATTCATCTTCAGTTTCCTTTGGATAATTGTGCAGTATTTTCACTGAGAAGGTCATTCCCTACTCCCTACATAGACTTCATTCATGGGATGATATTTACTACAAATCAAATCACTGCAGTCTTCACAAAACCAAAATTTACACGGAGTAAATGGAAAGGTATATGGTAGGTATAAATAGACTATCATTTATTATCAATAATTCAAAGACCAGAATAAAAAAATTCATCTGAGAACTGTGGAGGGCTGTCCATGCTGTGAGAATGAAGGATAACAAATGGATAAGCACAATGGCTACACTTATTCTTATAAAATGTTGAAAGACCCAGAGAAAGGTCCATAGGACACTGGGAAGCATCTCTATGCTTAATAAATGCTTCCTAGAATTGAACTTATTTGAAAGTCTCAAAGACACAGAGCTCACATAGTCTAAAAGTTGGGAGTTCAGAAGCAAAACATAACCAGGAGTCCTCTATCTAACACTTCTAAAAAATAACCATTTTGGCTCTGCATAAAGCTCACCAGTCAGAGGAATGTGGTGATAATCTTGATTAAAGATCCCCTTCTCCCCCATTTAATAGGCATCAGGTTGAGCCAGTTAAGGGAAGCTTGACTGGGGAGGGGATTGTTTGTTGGAAGGCCCACAGCCTTTTTCTAAGAAGCTGTGAAGCCCCAGGCCCACAGCCTTTTGCTAAGTAGGTACTAAGCCCCAGGCCCACACCCTTTTGTTGATTAGGTGTAAAACGCTCTTGACCTAAACAGGGTAGCCATTAAGCTCAGAGTAGAGAGTGCTTCAAAGAAGACAAAACTGAGAGAGAAGAGAGCTTCAAGAAACTAGAACTGGAAGAGACAGAGAGACTGAGAGACAGAGAGAGAACTAGAAGGGCTAAGAGAGAGATGGAGAGACAACAGAGAGAGAGAACTGTAAGGGCTCTGAGAATTGTAAGGGCTTTGAGAACTACAAGCTCTCAGAAGTGTTGGAGGAGAGGACACAGGCAAGCAGACAGGATACATGAGTGAGTGTTTATGAGAAGACCCTAGCAGAGAGGAAGGTTACAAGATGGCTTGACTCCTTGCTGTGATATTGTGTTTTTTTAAGGGGGAAGGCATGGCAATTGGGGTTCAGTGACTTGCCCAAGGTCACACAACTAGTAAGTGTGTCAAGTGTCTGAGACCAGACTTGCACTCAGGTCCTCCTGACTCCAGGGCTGGTGCTCTACTCACTGTGCCACCTAGCTGTGCCCTGTGATATTGTTTTAACTTCCTTGCTGTTCTATTGAAGTGAACTTACTGGTTTGGGGATACAATTACTGCTATGTCAAATTGGCATTATTGGTTTAGGGGTTTGTTCTTCTAGTGTTTGAATAAATATTTTACTTCTTCTGCCTCCTATATAGAGAGTCTCTCATATTCTGCAATACAAAACTATATAGGCATATTCATGGTAACCATAGATATTGTGGAGTTTGTCTTACTGATACAGGGAATCAATCTACTACCAGCAGAAACAACCAACTCCACTTTGGGATAACACTAACTAACTTGGTGAAGAGTAGGCTTAGATGAAATATCATAGTTTTTGAAGGAATAAAATGGTGAAAAAAAGATTATATTTCTTTCACTTGGCCCCAGATAAGAGAGGTGGGCACAATGGATGGAAAGTAAATTGATTTCAATTTAAGGGGGAAAATACAACTTCCTATCAGTGCTGTCCCAAAGTGGAATAAGTTCATTTTGTTAGCTTTGTGTTTGGGATTTTCAAATCAATTCATCTCAGTGGAGCATTTATTAATCATCTACTGTATATAAGGCATTGATGATAGGGACAGAAAGGCAAAAATGAAATAATACCCTCAAGGAGCTGATTATATTATAATTTTTAACTTCATGTATGTGATTTTGATAAATGTTTTGTCTTGATTGTGGAGGGCAAAAGCACTTCTTAAGCTATTAAATAACATGTAAATATACACTATGCTACAAACTGTAAGGTTGTTCTTGGTCATTTAATGTCATCAGGACTACATAGGTGTTCTACAAATGCTTCCTGTAATTATCCACCCTGAAAATTTAATTACCAGCAGGTGACCACAGACTGAAGACATGTTTTTTCTTCAGTATGTGTAGTCACTTCCTCGTATTCATAGTATTATTTTTGTGAAGTTGATACTACTGTTTACTACTGATACTAGTTTAAAATTCAAAAGACAGCTTCACTTAGAGAATATCAATAATTTTCAGATTTAGTCAAAATATAGAACACCTCATCAATCTACAACTTCCTTAACTGACACTCTCACCTGTCAAGAACATGGAAGTAAAAGAGATTTGACTGAGCAAACAATTACAGCAAATAAACTGCTTGTACTTATCACATAGGAAAGGTCCTCATACTTTCACTAATACTGTGTTTCCTCACATTTTGCAAACATTTTAATGACTTTGTTTATTTCCTTTAAAAGCTGATAATAGGGAAGTAGAAATTTGTAAGTGAGTCCCTAAGGTAAGGACATCTTAGGGCAGACATTCTGTACTGAGTGAGCCTCATTACTGTGTTTGTTTGTTTGTTTTTTGGAGGGGAGAAAGGCAGGGCATTAGGAGTTAAGTGACTTGCCCAAAGTCACACAGCTAGTAATTTTGTCAAGTGTTTGAGGGTCACATTTGAACTCAGGCCCTCCTGACTCCAGGGCCAGTGCTGTACTCATTGCACCACCTAGCTGCCCCTTTTCTATTTTTTTTTTATCATTACTGTGATAGGGATAGAGGAGAAAGAAAAGGTATGAATAGTAACTATGAGAACTTTTTTTTAAAAAAAAATTATAATCGTGGTGTGTTATTTTAGAGTAGGCATTCTTAGTGCTATGAACTTGTATGTATGTGTACACACACACACACACACACACACACATATATATATATATATATATATATATATATATATATATATTTAAATATTTTGGTAAGCAATTGATTTCCTTTGTAATTTTATATCTTTTATTTTATGAATTTAAAACCATTTTGAGAGTGGGTACAAGAGTTTCACCAGATTCCCTAAGCATGTCCATGGTACAAAAGTGTTAGAAACTGCCTGTGTAGATGGAGAAGGAACTATGGCTAAAGACAGAATCTTTACATTATGGATTTTGGAAAGGAAGGAGAAGCTGACAAACAGAGAAGGAAAAGCTAGAAACATCAAAAAACTAAGAGAATTGTAGAGTCTGAGGTGGGAGAGAGTATTCATTAGAATGTAAGACCAACAGTCTCATAAGATACATAGATGCAAAAAAACAAAAATGAGGACTACAAAACTGTCTATTGTATTTGGCAATTAAATCATCAGTAACTTTCCAGAGAATAGTTTAACTAGAATTATAGTAAATGCAATCAGATTGTAAAGTTTGGAGGAGCAAGTAGATAGTTAGCAAGTGGACAAAGATAACTCTTTCAAAGTGTTTGGCAATATAGAGAAGAGAGATGACATGATAGGCTAAATGGTGAAAAAAGGTCAAAGAAAGTTGTTAGGATATTTTTTCTAGGTGGCACACTCCTAAATAGTTACATGTCACTATTTTAATTATCTTAAAATGTGTCTATACATATATAGTCATTATAAACTGCATATACATATTATGTACCCATATTCAAGTGTTGTATTTTAAACTAAATTTATTTTTTCTACAATTTTTTAAAGCACAGAAATGTTACACTTCGCAGACAACCTATCGGGGGCTTAGGCCTAAGTATTAAGGTATGTGTTTCTTTCTCCATTTGTCTTATTCCCTTCTTAAATTAAGCACATGAATGGCAAACAATGTGAGTTACTGTTTCATTTTGGTCAATGTGTTTTCCAGGGAGGTGCTGAACACAAGGTACCTGTCGTCATCTCAAAAATATTCAAAGATCAAGCAGGTAAAAGAACCCCTCCCTACAAAAAATTATGTTATACATTGTTATAGTATTTGAGGACCAAATGTAGGGTATGGTTGAAAGTATGCTGCAGTCAGAGGATCTGGGTCTGAACCTCAACTCTTTTGATTACTATTTGTGGTCATTTCGGCAAGCTTATATAACTCCTTTAGTTTCCAGTTTCATTGCATGTAAAATGGAGAAATTTGACTAAGTGAACTATAATGTCCTTTACTACTCATTTTAAATATATAATCTTTTAGAATTTGACATATTTGGCATATACTAGAACATTTAGTTGCACTATTTTGTTTTAAAATTTATTTTTTTTGTGCCATTTTCTTTATTTAAACTGATTCTCAAAGCCCTACACAATGATGCATAAAACATGTGCTGGTCCAGTTCTCCCAACATTTGTATTTCTTTTCTTTAGTTACAGTAATAAAAATTAGTAATGAACAAGCTATTGACAGTCATTGATATCTCAAAAGATAATTGTGTATGAATAAGAATAGACATGATAAAATTGCTTTATGCCATTGTATAAATTAATTTGCACAAACAAATCTTGAAATAGAGTTAATTCTATTAAACATCTCCCATCAAACAAAAAAGGAGTAAATATATAAGAGTTTCATATCCTCTCTGGGGTAGTATCCTCCCTGGGGAATGGAAAGTATGGAAGATTAAGTATATGTTTTTGCTCATATGGGGTATGGGTACCTTTAGTATGAGGAAATTCAATTTCCATAAGTATAAGGCTTGGCTAGAAATCAAAAGAAGAATGATTTTTGGTGGTCAAACTCTGTGTCATTATACTTTAAAAAGATATATCATTTTTTCTCTTTGGTCAGCCTTTTCAAACTTTTAGATAACTGCCATTGCATTCTATCCACTCTTTAGACACTTTTATTTTCTCTTATTCATTTGGGGACAGATCTCTGGTCTCTTTTGTAGATCTAATCTTATCTCCTAGTCATATCACCTGATACTCCAATGTAGTCTCCAATGTAGTAACCACCACATACACTCCTTTAAGCTGGGAGAGTATATATCAACACATTTTATTGACTGAAATTGCCAGGCAACACACTGAAAAATAGCATAATAACATTAAGAGAATTAAAAGAATATTTGACAGAAAGAAAGCAGTAAGATATGATAGTGAAAGAACCCTGATAGATGTAGTAGGTAATGCCAAAGGGTCCAATGACTAATTTACTGTCAAGCTCCTCTGAGGGCTCATCATTATATGGATAATCAATCTCACCCCAACAGTCATTATGCCACTGGACACCTATCTCACATATAATTTTGTTCCTCAATGTTCCTTTCGCATCTTCTGTCCCTGGCAGAAGCCCCTAGGGAAAGAGGCTGAATTTAGTTTTCTTTTATATAGCACCCTTTAACTACTCCTATTCGGATACACCTTAAGCAACTGGTCAATTTCCTCCTACAAAGTTCTTTTTCTTTCAAATGGCATTTAAGAATCCCATCCTCCCTAGAGAATTAACCTGTAGAATAATCTCAACCAGAAAGAGTAAATGCAATCTGCTATGGATTTACTAGATAAATAAGATAATTCCCATAACATCCATGATTGAGGAAGGGAAGGAGAGGATTATTTTAATACAGGTCATCGGTGATATTATAATCAGAGAGGTATCAAAGAAAGCCGATAATAGATTTTAGATTATTTTTAGAATAATTGCATGCATTTACCAGGAGAAAATGGTGGTCATGTATTTTTAGTTCATTTTATTTTCTATAAATCAGCGTGTGAATTATTTTCTTTGTGATTTTCATACATTCCTGGTGGGGAAAGTATCTAAATGTTTCATTACTGTTCTACAATATAGTCCTGCTTCAGTGTGGCTAAACTGAGGTGATATAACTAAAGCATTTTACAAATAATTAAATATGACATAAATGTTTACTGCTGTATTAATAATAAATAATAACAAAATTTACTACTACTACTACTACTACTACTACTACTACTACTACTACTACTACTGCTGCTGCTACTACTTCCAACCAAAGGTACATTTTGGGAATATCATTGTAGGTAGTACCTAAATAATATGCATGTTTCTTTGAGGAGGGGTTTAAAAAAAACAACTCAACCTCATTTAAACTTTAAACAGACAGGATTATATTTAATCATGGATCTAGAACTAATGAGGATATAAACACAGCTGTTATCTATACTCATGGGGGAAGGCAGTTCTCTTCTAGGCTATTTCATTCTGTTTTGTAGTTTCAGAAAACTAACATGAACTTGAGAATTTTTTAAATAATCTTATGATAATGGAAAAACGTGCATCTTGTGAATAGATAATTGAATTATCAATAATCAATTAAAGTCCTAAAAATTAGAAAATGCAGCATGGGCAGGAGGGCATAGAACTGGAAACTGAGGATACAAACAGGTTTCAATTTCCAGTGATCCAGAATAGCAGAAATATAGTACAAATGTTCAGGTAGAGTTGAAATAAGGTGCAAGGATATGTTGAGAATGGAACTCCATACAGGAAATAGAGGAGCAATTTCTCAGTATCCAATGAAAAGTTGGGAAGTTCATTTTAGAAAAAAAATTAATATCCCTTACAATCAGGCTTCTTGAACATTCACACATGCTTAATGTGATTAAATTTGTCCAAAGCATTTTATTGTATATTTCATGTGTTAATAAGTTTAAAATCAATAGGCTGTTCAGAAAGATAGCAAATGAGTAAAGTTTTCCAGGTTAATAGACTCGAAGTTCTACAGAAGAAAAGAAATCAATAGAGTTAGTTATACTTAATTATTTCAGTGCTACTGTAAACCATCTGCTTGACTGACTAATAGTTGAAAAAATAATTTTTCAAAGAATATTGTATTTCCTTAATATTTGAAACAAAGATTTTCAGTTCTTCATTTATATGAGGTGCTGAATTTCTGGATATGAATTGGGAAGTATAATAAAGGTACTGAATAGCAAGCTTTGGAGTCAGAAAGACATATCCTTGCCTCTGGCACAACCAAGCTGTGGGACCCTGGGCAAGTATTTAACCTTTTAGGATTTCAGACTATTCTCAAAGGCTTTGAAGTAGCAGTACAGTCACTGAACTTCATAGGTAGATGTAGATCCCTTAAAGGGAATTCCCTCCACCTAGTCAGGAAATTTCTTAAAATTATTTATCTATAAAGTAAGAAATTAGGATTAAGCCTTTTGAAATTCCTTCCATATCTAGTTATAGGAACTTACATGCTTCAATTTCATTATCTGTAAAATGGGGGAGTTCCTTTAACAGGAATTCCTTCTAGTAGCAGTTCTTAAAGTGTACTCCAGAGACCCTAAAGAGTCCCTGAGATTGTTTCGGGGCATTTGCAAGGTCAAAACTATTTTTGTAATACTGTCATTTTAGTTCCTTTTAAAATTTTAAATGTATTTACATATGCGTATTGTGCATGTATACGTGTACACACACACATGCACAGAGTTTGTTGTTGTGCTTTCATTCTCAAAGAGGACCAAAATGACATCACTATGCTAGAATCAAGTTACAGTGTGTCTGACTGTAGCTGATCATACCAATATGAGCTCAGAATGTTCTACCACAGGTGGGGCACAAATACTACATATGAACATTTGGGGTGGATTGTCTAAATTCGAACATCTCATGTTTCTATTGAGATAAATATATATTCTATATTTTATTTATAATGCATTTTACCATATGTGGATATAGTATTCTATCACCATCCCCAAATGAAATATGAATTCCTCAAAAGAAGGAACAATTTCTCCTTTTTTTTTGCTCCACCCTGTAGCAGAATGCTTGGCACAAAATAGGTGATTGTTAAATGCTTCAGGACTATGTTCAGAAAAATATGGTGAAGGACTTAGAGTCATATGAAGAGCACTTGAAAGAAAATTCCGGAAGAGAGAAGACTAGGGACTGAATGAATAAATATCGACTAAGCAAATATAATGATCAAACACTTTAATAAATTCTAGAGACACAAAATTTTAAAAATTGAGACTCACTACTCTCAAGAACATTACATTCTAATACAAGAAGATAATTCCGATATAGTATGGCATTTAAAAGCAAGACAGAATGTCCAAACGGTCCTTAAAGTTTTTCAACAAGACAAGATATTAAGGACCAGGGGACCATACAGTTCAACCAAGGGAAGGTGGCAAGGTTATGAGCACATCCCTTTGCCTACCAGGGAGTACTCTTTGATCAGCATCTCATTACTGAAGAGGAGGTTGAGCATTCCTTCATGAGGAGCTTCATCTCCTATGAGCCATAAATGGTCTGGCAGTATAAAATCAACCCTGACATTTGGACTTTAAAAACCTCCCAGACCTTCAGATAAATAAACAAACTATATTCCAACTGTAATTTATAGAGAAAAAATAATTTGTACCCGCTCAACAACATTTAAGCCCAGGCCTTTCACCTCTATCAGATTCTCCAAACCTAAGAGGACCTGTAAACTCATGCCTCATGGACATTTTAAGTATCTACTAGCAGTCAGTGTCTGAAAAGTATCTTCCCTGTTCAGGTAATGGAGACATTTGCCAATCTGGGCTCTCCTGTCCATAATTCTCACAATTTCCAATTGCCTTAGTATAGTACTGACTGCCTTGTGTGCCCCATAACAATGGCAATTTGAGGCATTTGATTTTTTAAAGCTTATGTCTTAACAGTGTCCCAAAGAACATTATGACTAGGCTAAATTGAGCCCCATGAATTGGAACAGCATTGAGTATCTGAAAGGAGGAAAATGGGTTAACTTGGAGGACCATATCACCTACAAAAGAGTATATTGGAAGAGGAAGGAAACCAGGAATGAAGTTCTGATTGATATGGCTAAACATAGCACAGGAGGAAACAGGGCATCCAGGAGAAGAAATAAAAGAAATGTAGAGAAGATACTCAAATGCAAAGTCTCAGCACACTTCTTACCAAAGTTCTATGAGATCCTCCTTATGGAGTCTTTAATACCAGCCTTCTCTACACCAGCCTAGAGTATAAAGAAAAGTCAGTTGCAAAGAGGAATGTGCAGTTTCCCTGCATCAATATTCTAAATCGTCATGCTCTACAATCATTGCCTCCACTTCCTCTCCTTTTACTCACTTCTCAAACCCATGAACTATGGTTAAAGACTTCATCGCTCAAATAAAATTATTTTGTCTGAAGTAATAGTGGTCTCTTAATTGCCAAGTAAAATGACCTTTTCTGAGTTCTCATTCTTCTTAACCTCTGCATCATTTTGGCACTCTTAATCATTCTCTTCCTTGTCGCTCTCTTCTAAGGGTTTTTATGACATTCTTATTTTTTTAATTCTCATCTTACCTGTCGATCTGATCCTTCTCAGTGTAAAATGTACTCTTCCTTTAAGATAAATGGAAGTAGTCAGGAAAGGTATGGAAAAAGTATTTTGTTTAATTGAAGTGATTTATATTGTCAAAAGATATGATATTGCCACTGTTTATACACGAAAATGTTGATAGCTTCCAGGAGCAGACTAAAAAAACTTTATTTCAATATAAATTACTCGTAAATACAGAAAAAATATAGCTTTCAGATGGAATTTATACAGTTTCAGAGATGAAATAACTATGATTTAAAATACAAAGATACAATTCTGTTTGTGAATCATATAGAATGATGCCTTGCTAATGGAGAAATAGTTCATAGTTATAAAGAAACCAAGTAAGATCTCTCATTTATTAAGTACACACACACACACACACACACACACACCAAAATAATGGATGACCATGTTGAAGATTTCAAAGCAACAAAGCATTCACATATGTCAGCTAAATCACATATGAATGTTAATAACCAAATAACACAACTTAAAATGGGAAATATAAGCATTTGCACATTGAGGTATGATTTATAGAGGATCATCATAGCCATTGATTTGAAAGGGAAAATTTGGGAATTTGTGGCTCAAAGTTAAAAGTGAATTCACGTAATTCAGAAAGCTCTAATTTAGCCTTTGAATGTTAAGGAATGCCAAAGCATCTGGGTATAGGAAACTGCTGAAGGCCCAGCAGAAAGGCAGAAAATATGATATGTAGAAACGATGGCAGTTTGTTTCCTTGTTAATGGAAAGGGAATTAACTTCATTAGACAAGAGTGAGGTCTATTACCATCCTGTTCCACCTAGAGCTGGAGAGAGACATAGGTTCTCCTAAGGTATTGCTCTTTGTTGCCACCTCTGGCTTGAAAAAGAAAAGCAAAGCGGATTTTGCAGTTGCTTGGGTATTCCTGTGAACTGGATGTGTTGACATGATCTTCTTTCTGATTTAACAACACCACATCTTAGTGACTGAATAATTGGCTACTCTTGTTTGTTACCTGAGAAAAAGTCAGTTTGAGATGTGCACTTCTCTTGCTTAAAGAAATCTACAATTCATGTTAAAAGCTAGCATTTTCAAAACATTCTTTCAATGGTGATGTTTAATTAAAAGAGCTTATAAATATTATGTTTAAGCAGAGAGGAGAAGAGTATTTTTCTAACTTAAGGAAAGGTGGTGAGGATCAACAGTCAAATAAGGAGCAGAGAAGCTGTTTCATGTGTTGTTGATTTCCCAGAAGAGACTGATAACATTGACACCTATAGAACAAAGCTTCTAACCCTAAGTAGGTGATTGTTTTTTCTCCAGAAACTGAATGAAATCTCAAAAGTTAAAGTGAAGTTGTAGGTGAAATGTATTTTCCCACAATAGAGTTGCTTCAATGACCATAAGAGAGTTCAAATATAATTGTGTTGGTGTTTTAGCTCGGCACTTAGACCAGTTGACATATTAGTGTGAGAACGTGTGTGTGCGCGTGCGCATACATTCCAACGTTTGGGGGATTTTTTTAGGCTCACGTTTGTCTTTAATGTCACCATAGCCCTCATTTCTTGTGTTGCATAATTATCCTTTGAAGGACTATCATCCATGTCCATTAATTGTAAGTAGACCCTAAGGCTCTGTCTGTCCTATGCTCTTTTCTCTCCACTTTCTTTTCATTGAAGACCTCATTTGAGCAGAAAGTTCACACAAGTTCAGTAATCTATATGTAGATCACTCTTGGTTCTAGTCTTTCTCTTTAGTTCCCATCTTGCATCAAAAAGTGTCTCTCCTAAACACTCCTAAAAAAAACCTCTCATCTGTATCTGAAATGAAGCATGACCAAAGCATTAATCATTTTCTTTCTTGGGGAACCCATCACTCTTCTGAACATTTTTTATTTCATTCAAAGTTATCAACATCCTTCCAGTAACCCATATCTGAACCTTCAGGGTCAATCTTGGCTCTTTGGTCATACATCTGTCCACATATTTAATCAATTACCAATTCTTGTCCATTTTCCTGCACATCTTGCTTATCTGTCTCATTATCACATGACCACCTAGGAAAGACTTACATCACTTTGTTTTTCCTCAATTTTCAGAGTAATCTCCTTGTTAATCTCCTTGCCTGCAGTTCCTCCTGCACACTACTGACAAAGGGGTGTTTCAAAAGAAAAATGTCACTATCCTTCTTAAGATGTTGTAATGGTTCTTCTAGAACAAAATACAAACATCTTTGTTTGACATTTGAAGTTTTCACTATCTGTTTCCAGATTATCATTGAAGAGTTGCTACACATTATTCCTTTTCACACACAATATTTAAATAACTAAAACTACAAACACTAATACAGAAGAAAGGTAGATAAATATTTTAAAAGATATGGTGGGGACCTACCAATATAATAAGAATGATGATATAGATTTTGTCCTATATGCATCAGATTACCAAGATGATCCTTCTTGAAGCTAGACAAAGTAATTTTTGAATGCACTTAAAGTTCAGTATTAAAAAGGAGGCATATTTCCTGTTCTCAAATTATGTTATAAAGCTGTAGTCATAAAAAAGTATTTGGTGCTAATTAAAGCTGAGAAAAGTAGATCACTACAACATATTATGATTTCAAGAAACAAAAAAAGTAAAAATAAATTGCTGAGAAATATATATGTATGTGTATTAGATATACATATTATACATATATATTTCTTTTTGAAAGGAACTGCTGAGAAAATCAGAAAGCAGTTTTGCAGAAATTAGATTTAGAGCAAATTTATTTTCATATAGCACAATAAATTTAAAATGATATGTTATCTGACTATAAAAGGTTATACCATTTAAAATGAGAAGAGAACAAGTTCAGTTACTTTTACAACAATGGATAATGGGAAAATACTTAAATAATGTGTAGAAGAGGTTAAAAATAATAAAATTATAATTCTGGTTTGCACAAAATTATTTAAAAGCTTTTTCATAATTTGAATCAATATAGATATAATTAGAACAAAAATCATACCACAAAAAATTTTTCATCAACTATCACCAGTAAAAATCTTATATCCTATACATATATCTATCTATCTATCTATCTATCTACATATATATATATATATATGTATATATATATATATATATATGCTGTTAGCAAGTCTATAACACTAAGAACTCTTCTCCAAAAGATGAATGGTCAAAAGATATGAACAATACTTTTTAAAAGAATTGCAAACTATAAATGGCTTGAAGAAAACATATGTCAAATCACCAAGAGAAAAGAAAATTAAAAGATTTTTGAGTTTTCATATCACATCATGCAAATTGGCAAAGATGGCAAAAATAGTGGCAGTCATTTTGGAAAGACTTGTGAGACAATAAGCACACTAACACACTTTTGACATCTGTGAAGTTTTTGCCATTGTGTATATCAATGTGCAACTATGCAGGAAAAGTTACTCTACTAGTTGTACCCCTTAACCAAGTAATCCAAGTGATTGCATTTAGTAATAGCAAAAGACAGAAACAATGGGAACACCAAAATATTGTGGAATGGCTGACAAAACCATGACATGAATATAATAAAATATTTAACATAATAAAATATAGATATAATCAAATGTTATTTTGCAGCAGTAAATGACAAATATGAAGAATTCAGAAAAATATCAAAAATTTTGTTTGGGATAATTTACTGCAAAATTTCCCAACTAAGAGACCTGACATAAAGACAAAAAGCATAGAAAAAGCCTATTGTAAAGTTGGTTATGACAGAGTATCACATTGCTTTGATGAATGTTTTACTGTCTATAATTTTGCAGTGTTTTGCAAAAGTACCATATTATCTGCTAAATCTGAATAAAAGTGAAATTAGGAGAACTGGGGCATTACTTTTTTTTTTCTTTTCTACTGAGCTCTACCACTTTAATGACTGCTGGAAAATGTTTCAATACTCCAATTATATAGGCTTGGTTGCTATCATATTTCCATTATGTCTTAAAGATGTTGATAGATTCTCAGAACTGGAAGGAATGTCAGAGAGGAACTAATCCAAACTGTACCTGGCCAAAAATGTCCTTTAAAACACCTCTGACAGGTTGTCATTCATAAATTAATTCTAGGGATGCAGAATCTGCTACCTATCTCTGGAAGCAAACCATTCCATTTATGGACACCTCTAATTTTTAGGAAATTTTCCTTATGTAAAATTCCTTCTTTGCAAATTCCTCCCAGTCTTGTTAGTTTTTTTTTTTTTTTTTGGAGGGGGGAAGGCAGGGCATTTGGGGTTAAGTGACTTGCCCAAGAATACATAGCTAGTAAGTGTGTCAAGTGTCTGAGGCCAGATTTAAATTCAGGTCCTCCTGACTCCAGGGCTGGTTACTCTACTCACTGTGCCACCTAGCTGCCCTCAGTCTTGTTAGTTCTACTCTCTGGAGACAACCAGGACAAGATTAATCCTCCTCTACCCTTTAATTTACTTGAAAGTTATCATGTCTGCTGATATGCTATGGTTAATTTCTACCTATAAAACATTGTTATGTCTTACCCCTTTCTCTCCACTCACATAGCCACAATCCTAGTTCAGGTCCTTACCATCTCTTGCCTAGTGTATGATAGCAGCCTCTTTTTGGGTATCCATACTCATAATTTTTCCCCTCACCATCTTACCTCACCAGAGCTACCAGAATAATCTCCTAAAGGTACAAGTCTGTCTGTCACTCCCTCACTCCTTAACTTTTAGTGACTCTGTATTTTCTCTGGGATAAAGTACAAACTCCTCAACTTCATTTCCAGTCCTTTATGGTCTTGTTCTTGTTTACTTGTCCAGGATTATTTTTCATCATCCTCTCCATGTACTTTACATTCTAGGTAAACCCCCCAAACCTGAGTATTCCATTTCCACATCTGTGCCTTTACAAAGGCCGTCCATGATATCTGAAATGTACTCTTTCCTCACTTATGCCTATTGAAACCCTTCCTGTTACATTCCATCTCTTGTGCAGAGCCTCTTTTGCTCCACCTACTTGTTAGTGGTTTCTCTTTCCTCCTCACATTAACATGTCTTACTGTTCTGACATCATATTAGCCCCTGGAGCAGAGGAAAAGTTTGCATTTTGCCTTTGTATCCCCAATGACTAATATAGCACCTTTCATACAGCGAGCACTTAGTAAATGCAGGTTGGATTGAATTGGATTGGTTTGGATGACCTCTCCCTACTCTCTCTCCTCTGAATTTGCATCATTATTAAAAATATCCTGTTTCGAAGATGGCGGCTAGTAAGCAGGGAATAATGTGAGCTCCGTACGGAGACCCTCCAAAAACTTATAAAAAATGGCTCTAAACCAATTATAGAATGGCTGAACCCACAAAACAGCAGAGGGAAGTAGAGCTCCAGCCCAGGACAGCCTGGATGGTCTCTGGGTGAGGTCTATCCCACACGGAGCTGGGAGCTGGGAGCTGGGAACGGAGTGGAGCAGAGCCCAGCCTGAGCGGCGTGGACCATCCAGACCAGAAGCCGGGCGGAGGGGGCCCTAGCACCCTGATTCAGTGAGCTGCGGCAGTTACGAGACTTCTCAACCCACAAACACCAAAGAGTGCTGAGAAGGTTAGTGGGAAAAGCTGCGGGAGTGGAAGGAGTTCATGGTTCGGCTTCCAGCCCCGGGGGCAGCGGAGGTGGGGCAGCTACAGCTGTTGTTACTTCCGGCTCCAGGCCCACCTGGTGGGAGGAATTAAGTGGCGGATCCGAGCAGGGGTGCACAGCCTGCCGAAGATCTAAGCCCAGTTCGGGTTGGGAGTTGGGGAAGGAGCGGTGCTGGTGTGGCAGAGCTGGCACCTCCCCCCCAAACGTGGAACATAGAACTCTGTAATCTACAAGCAGTCGTACCCCACTGAAAAACTCAAGGGTCAAGTTAGTTGGCTGGGAGTATGGCCAGGCAGCGAAAATGCACCGAGATTCAGTCTCAGACTTTGCATTCTTTCTTTGCTGACAAAGAAGACCAAAACATACAGACAGAAGAAATTAATAAAGTCAAAGAGCCTGCAACAGAAACCTCCAAGAAAAACAGGAACTGGTCGCAGGCCATGGAAGAGCTCAAAAAGGAGTTGGAAAAGCAAGTTAGAGAAGTAGAGGAAAAATTGGGAAGAGAAATGAGAAGGATGCGAGAAAACCATGAAAAACAAGTCAATGACTTGCTAAAGGAGACCCAAAAAAATACTGAAAAATACACTGAAGAAAACAACACCTCAAAAAACAGACTAACTCAAATGGCAAAAGAGCTCCAAAAAGCCAATGAGGAGAAGAATGCCTTGAAAGGCAGAATTAGCCAAATGGAAAAGGAGGTCCAAAAGACCACTGAAGAAAATACTACTTTAAAAATTAGATTGGAGCAAGTGGAAGCTAGTGACTTTATGAGAAATCAGGATATTATAAAACAGAACCAAAGGAATGAAAAAATGGAAGACAATGTGAAATATCTCCTTGGAAAAACCACTGACCTGGAAATAGATCCAGGAGAGATAATTTAAAAATTATTGGATTACCTGAAAGCCATGATCAAAAAAAGAGCCTAGATACCATCTTTCAAGAAATTTTCAAGGAGAACTGCCCTGATATTCTAGAGCCACAGGGCAAAATAGAAATTGAAAGAATCCATCGATCACCTGCTCAAATAGATCCCAAAAAGAAATCTCCTAGGAATATTGTCGCCAAATTCCAGAGCTCCCAGATCAAGGAGAAAATACTGCAAGCAGCCAGAAAGAAACAATTTGAGTATTGTGGAAACCCAATCAGAATAACCCAAGATCTGGCAGCTTCTACATTAAGAGATCGAAGGGCTTGGAATGCGATATTCCGGAGGTCAATGGAGCTAGGATTAAAACCTAGAATCACCTACCCAGCAAAACTGAGTATCATGTTCCAAGGCAAAATATGGATTTTCAATAAAATAGAGGACTTTCAAGCTTTCTCAGTGAAAAGACCAGAACTGAATAGAAAATTTGACTTTCAAACACAAGAATCAAGAGAAGCATGAAAAGGTAATCAAGAAACGGAAATTGCAAGGGACTTACTAAAGTTGAACTGTTTTGTTTACATTCCTACATGGAAAGATGATGTGTATGATTCATGAAACCTCAGTATTAGGGTAGTTGAAGGGAATATGCATATATGTATGTTTATGTATATATATATATAAGTGAATGTGTATGTATGTATGTATCTATGTGTATATGTATGCATGTGTATGTAGGTATATATATATGTGTACTTTTATATATGTATATACATATATATATATATATATATGTGTACTTTTATATATGTATATACATATATATATATATATATATATGTAAAACAGAGAGAACAGACACAGGGTGAGTTGAAGATGAAGGGAAGATATGTAAAAGAAATAAAATGAAATTAAGGGATGAGAGAGCAACATACTGAGAGAGGGAGATAGGGAGAGATAGAATGGGGTGGTTTATCTTACCTAAAGGTGGCAAGAGGAAGCAGTTCTGTGGGAGGAGGGGAGAGGGCAGGTGAGGGGGGAATGAGTGAACCTTGCTCTCATCAGATTCGGCCTGAGGAGGGAATACCATACATACTCAGTTGGGTATCTTACCCCACAGGAAAGAAGAGGGAGGAAGATAAAAAAAAATAAAAGGGGGGGGATGATGGAGAGGAGGGCAGATGGGGGTGGAGGTAATCAAAACAAACACTTTGCAAAGGGGACAGGGTCAAGGGAGAAAATTCAATAAAGCGGGATGGGTTGAGAAGGAGCAAAATGTAGTTAGCCTTTCACAACATGAGTATTGTGGAAGGGTTATACATAATGATACATGCGTGGCCTAGGTTGAAGTGCTCGACTTCTTAGGGAGGGTGGGTGGGAAGGGAAGAGGGGAGAGAATTTGAAACTCAAAGTTTTAAAAACAGATGTTCAAAAACAAAAAAAAAAGTGTTTGCATGCAACTAGAAAATAAGATACACAGGCAATGGGGCGTAGAAATTTATCTTGCCCTACAAGAAAGGAAGGGAAAAGGGGATGAGGGGGGAGGGGGGTCATAGAGGGGAGGGCTGACTGGGAACAGGGCAACCAGAATATATGCCATCTTGGAGTGGGGGGGAGGGTAGAAATGGGGAGAAAATTTGTAATTCAAACTGTTGTGAAAATCAATGCTGAAAACCAAATGTGTTAAATAAATAAATTTAAAATAAAAAAATATCCTGTTTCAACAAGTCCATGTGTACGATGCATTCTGTTTCCCTTATCATTGCAGTCACACTCTTCTGTTCATACCCTCGCTTTTCAAGATGCTACTAAAAGTATAGCAAATTCATGCAATAGTTAAGATTTAATCTGAATAGACTACACGGCAGTTCAACCATTATATACTTTATTCTGCGCACAAGGCAACATTAACCAAGCAAAAAAGAGGAATCAGTCAGTCTCCCCAAAATGTGTATATATATATACATATATGTGTGTGTATCATGGGAGAAAGCAAATTTAGCCAAGTGAGGAAAACCCTGCCCTTCATTCCTGTAATTTACAGAATTAAGGTGAGGTATTTTCATCCTTTTTCCAAAATGATCTACCTTGGATTTGAAAGAAGACAGATGTTTTTTAATTTCTTTCTCTTAAGGAACATTAAAATTAAGGTACTTTCCCATTAAAGGATCATGGATGTATACTTTTCATTTTGAAGCCAATGCAGCTTTGAGCTACATTGCTAAAGTTTATGTAAGGTTTCATATATGAGGCCAGCCTTTTGAATGTTCTTGTCTTGGGAGTTTTGTCATTGACAAAACACATTTAATGCTTGATGTAAGGCATTTCAACTGTACTCACTAAGTCCCATCTTTTCAGAAGAGAAGTATTCATGTTGATCAAGGCATCATACAAGCTTAATTTCAGAAATGGTAGGACATTATACAAACACATATACATGCACACACATATACACAAAAGCATATGTACTTATTGCATATTTACACACATACATGCACAGGTATTTATGTACATTATATATATATGTGTGTGTGTGTGTGTGTGTGTGTGTGTGTGTATACACACACATGCACAAAGCCTCCATTGTTAAAATCTTCATTATCTACTATTAGCCAATAATAGTGGATTAATTATATATCCTGATTAACTTCAGTTACTATGTTTATTTGGAAGGCATTGTGAATAGAGTGCTGGTCTTGTAGTCACAGATCTGATAATAACTCTTTAACTTTTTGAGCCTCAGGTCAGTCTTTAAATTATAGATATCCTATAACATACACAAGGAAAGGGAGATCCCACACAAGAAGTTCCCTCAACAATAAAATTACAGATCTTTAACATTGATATTTTATTACTATTATCTCAAATGGAAAATTAAGTAGATGAATAAACAAGTTTTATATTTTGAGAGCTCTACTATTATGGTAATATTTTGCAAAACTTTATGGCATGAATATAACCTCAGTATGGTTTAATAATCTCCCCCAAAATTTAATGTTTGAAGTCTCAAATAAATAACCACCTTTGGTAATTAAAACAACTTGCCTAGGTTCTTTGAAAGGCCATTCCTCACATTGGTCAACAAAAATTCTTCTGCTTATTACTTTAAAGCTAGTCTGTTACAGTAGCTTTCCTACCCATAGTATCCCTACTACCATTCCTGCCTTCATTGTTTTCCAATTCTCCATGCATTAAATACTAATCATTTAAAATATTTCTATTACTTTTTATTTAACTGACATAAATAACTTTTTATATAACTGACACCAAACCCTTCATAACCTTGGCATACTCCCCCCATAACAATTAATTATAGCCGAGTAAAACAAATCAATACATGGACTATGTTTGAAAAGTTATAACTCAATGCTCACCTCTATCTCACCACCTTTTGTACTGAGAAGTGGGAAATATGCTTCACCTTCAGTCTTCTGAAAGCATGATTTGTCGCTTTATTGATTAGATCTCTGAAGTCTTTCATTATTTTCCTTTTTTGTTATTGTTGTCATCATTTTTTTTTACTGTTCCTACATATTTCGCTCTTTCCCATTTCAGCAAAGTCTACTCAAATTTCTCTGAATCCAAAATGTTCCTCATTTTTTATACCATAATAATCAAGTGTTTTTAATTTGGGATCAATAGACTTCCACTATGCCTGTGTATAGATTTCAAGAGACCAATGAACATGTGTATACGTGTGTGTGTATTCCCAAATATTCCCTAAATATGGGGAAAGGGGAACTTTCCCTCTGTCTTTGACTTCCTTAGGGTTAGTGGTGCTATAAATGGTTCAAAGGGTGTATTTAATTCCTAGTTGTTTTCCAGAATGGTGGGACAAGTTTACAGCTCCAGGAATAATGCATTCATGCTACACTAATCTGCACAAAGCAAAATTTCCTCCTCTTAAATCTTCAGTATTTCCCTACCTTCTATCTACCAAAAAAATCATCCAAACTGTATAATCATGGGGAAAGTCACATGTCCTCAACATTGTTTTTCACCCTTAACATTCAGTAAAAGGACATGATTAACTGAAAGCAAAGGCAGGTGTTTACGTGTATTAGCAAAAGCAAAAAGTAACAAAATGCATTTCAAAGAGAGACAACTCAAACCTCTGACATTGCAGCAATGCTAATTTATTTTCCCAGCTCCAATTGACCTTGACTTCTAGTCTTTGCTAGTTGTTGCCCCACTGGAAACTACCAGATGTTGATTCTCTGGCTCCTGCTGCATGTAAATTTTAATTGCCTCCAGCTTCTGATTCAAGTGAAATTCTCAGTGAGGGTGTCACTAAGCTTTTTTAGATTAAGAAAGGGACCCATAGGGTTTTGCATTTGAAGTAGGATACTGCAGAGGAATCCTATGGACTTTCTTCTTTCTTCTCTAGGGGGAGGGTTGCACCAGGAAGTCTCCCTCCAGAAGCCCCAGGGCTTAGAACTCTTGATCTCAGGAACTGTTGAAATTGACGTTACCCACTAGGCAATTCTCAAACTTTGCCCAGAAATTTCCTTTCTCAGTTAGAATGCTAGATATTTTGGCTCTAGGGAATTCATAATTTCCCTCCTGTACAGAAGGTTAGGGTTCAGGAAGTAATGCTTTTGAATCCTTCTGTTAGACTTTATGCAAGCAAATGGCTCCTATATTCACAAGCTTCTACTAGAAGTCACCATTATTAGTCCTAATGGGGTATTAGGATAGGAAGAAATCACACCCCCAACCACGTTCACTATATTCTAGAAAAAGTACAAGGAAATAAAGGTAAAAAATGAATCTTCAAGAGTTAACTTACCTAATAGAGTGGAACAAGCTTGATTTTTGTAAGCCATTAGAGAAATTAACTGATGCTCAGTTAGCCATTTATTAAGAATGCCCTTTATCATATCAGTTGATTTCTTCTAATAGCAAATGTCACATGATCTCTTCAATTTAAGAAAGAATTTCCTCATTTTGATCATTAACTGGCAGTGGAATCCACCTTCTTTACAAATATCATCTTACAGTTTTACCCAGATTCGAAGTGAAGATCATGGCCAACTTTATTCTATTTCCCTATTTGGAATCAAGACATTTGTACATATAAGTTGTTTTCCTTTTGTAAAAAAAAATCTCTTTGTGATACAGACCTAGTAGTTGTATTGCAGGGTTAAAGGGTATACATGTTTTTATAGCCCTTTGGGTATAGTTCCAAATTGATCTATGAACAGTTGAATCAGTTCACAATTTCACCAACAGTGCTTTAATGCCTGCATTTCCTCACATCCCCTCCCACATTTGTCATTTTCCTTTTCTGTCATATTAACCAATCTAATAGGTGTGGGGTGGTACCTCAGAGTTGTTGTAATTTGTATTTCTCTAGTCAAGTTATTTAGAACATTTTGTCATAGGACCATAAATGGTTTTGCTTACTTGGGCTGAAAACTGCCTGTTTATATCTTTTGAACATTTATCAATTGGGGAATGGCTCTTATTTTTTTCTATATGGCTGAATTTTCTATATATTTGAGAGATGAGGTCTTTATTAGAGAAACTTGCTGTAAATTTTTTTCACAGTTATGATTTCTAAGTGTATTTTCCTCTATCCTATTTTGCCTCACTCTCTCTCTCTCTCTCTTTCTCTCTCTCTCTCCCCTTTCTAAGGAATTCTTTTCTTCAGTGAATTTTTGTATGTGTTTTTCCATTTGAACAATTCTATTTTTTAAAGTTTTATTTTCTTTAGTATTACTTTCTACCTCCTTTACCCAAACTGTTGACTCTTTTTTTCATGATTTTTTTCATCACTGTCATTTCTTTTCTCATTTTCCTTTTCCTCTTTTATTTGATTTTGAAAATCCTTTTTTTTAAAAATTCTTCCAGTAATTCTTTTTTTTTAAATTGAGGCCAATTCACATTTTCTTGAGATTTTGGATGTAGCTGTTTTGGCTTTGTTAACTTATTATGAGGTTGTAATTTGATCTTCCCTTTAACCATGATAACTTTATATGATCAGTATTTTTTTGTTGTTTGCTCATTTTTTTCCAGTCTATGTCTTGATTTTTAACTTTATATTAAAGTTGGGATCAGCTCTGAGGATGGAGGGGGTACTATGCCAACCTTCAAGATTATTGTTCAACTGTTTTCAAAGCTTTTTCTGTGGGTCTGTAAATTTTTAGTTCTTTCAACGTGGTATGATCTGAAGACAAATATTTACTCCTCTTCTGGCCTATGCTCTGGACTGGGAGCAATTATAAGCACTCTTTTCCACCTTGGAACTGTGACCAGGCTCCCTACTCACCCAAAGTTCAAGCTCTGGTGTGGTACTACTCCTCACCCTAGGACTGCAACTCAGAACTATGCCCTAGACTTGGTTATGGACAATGCAACAGAGTTCTGCACCTAGCACCAGCAAAGGGACCCCTTTAATCTCTTTCTCACCAGTTTCCCAACCCCCTTACTAATTGTGAGCTGAGAGTTCCCAGAAACTGCTCCTGCCATTGCTGATTCCGTTATCCCCAAGTTCTGCTACTGACTTGCTCTATTGTGCTCTACTCGTACCCTCTGAAACAGACCTTTCCTGCCAACTTTCTAAGTTGTCTTGGGTTGGTTACCTTATCCTTTTATGGGTTCTTCCACTCAATAATTTGTTTTCAGGCATTATCTGAAGTTGTTTAGAGGGGAATCGGGGAGAGCTCAGAAGATTCCCTACATTTTTCCACCACCTTGCTTCTGCCTCCTCCCAATATATTCTGTATATTTACATATTTTAGTTTCAGTTGAGCAGCACACTTATTGTCCTCAACTTCATTCAAATTTGATGAAGCTCCAAGAAATCCCTTGGCTCCTAAGGAGACTATATGGGAGACAAAGACCAAAGTATGATCGTTTTAAAGGATCATAGTATTATAAGTTTAGAATTGCAGATGATTTTAGGGATTATTTGGTTCAGCCTTCTAACTTTACAAGTGAGGTCACTGAGGCCCACAAAAGGCCAGTGATTTGCCTAAATTGTAGGTAGCAAGACAGAGGGAGAGGGAGAGAGAGAGAGAGAGAGAGAGAGAGAGAGAGAGAGAGAGAGAGAGAGAGAGAGAGAGAAGAGGGAGGAAGGAGCACAACAACAAAAATGAAGAAGAAAAAGAAGAAGAAGAAGAGGAAGAAGAAGAAGAAGACTTTAGAAAGCTGCTTATGGTGCTTAATGTCCAAATTTGTTTTGTTGTACTATAAATGTTGATTATAAGAGTTTTCTCTTTTTTTTTAAATTTCAGTGCAGGATGATGGTAGTAGGACATGCTTAATATGAAGAAGACATGTTGACCTTTTTGTCTTCAGTAGTTCCAGTCCTTTCCTTCTCATTCATTTGTCCTTTACATGATCCTCTGTGTGTGTATGTGTGTGCATGCATGATAATGAAAAGAGGATTGAATTTGAAATAAGAAAACAGTGTTCAAATCCTGGTTCTTTTACTTCCTGGATGATCTCAGATAAATCACTGCATCTCTCTATATTTCATTGTCCTTGTCCATAAAATGTAGAGGTTGAACTAGATTTTCACTAAATGATCTATTTCTAAATATGTGATCCCACAAACTTACAGTTCTCATTTCTAGTATTTTTAACCTACAATTATTAACAACTATTCTCATCAAAAATTAATGTTTTTTTTAGTTGCCTTAATATATGGGCTTCTGGGTACATGATCCACATAGACCAGTATCTAACACATTCAGTGTTATTAGATTATTCCCTATTCTGTTAATCTTCCTCAATATTCATTGCATTCACAATTTTTGTCTCTCTTTTAGACTGTCACATGGTAAATAACACTTGAGCCAAGATTTCCTACATAAAATACATCCAAAGGCTTTTCTACAGGACAAGTTTATAGATAAAAAGCTATCCTTCTTAATGATATCCCTCAAATTATGCTCCTAACTATGATTTCCTATATGAATTCTCTGATGCTTAGTAAGTTCTGAGATTCCAAGAGAAGGCTCCCTTACATTTATTTCACTTATAAAGTTTCCTGGCAATGTTTAGTTTCTGGTACATGCTACGATTTAAGCTCTGGTCAAAAATTTCCCACTCATGTTATTTCTAGAACTGTAATCCCTTATAGTGTTTTTGTATTTTGGTAAGGTATGAACTACACTTCAAGACATCCCCTTGGTACATTATGTCTGTTTTACTTTTTTATTTCATTTTAGTATCTTCATTCCTCTTTCCATTTTTGTACCTTATTAACAGAGAAAGGAGAGTCACAATAATACCATTAGCAGGAAAGAATGGGAAATTTCTTCTTATTTCCTTGAACTTTAAATATTTCATATCTGACACCCATTTGGTGTCACATTTTTCAACTCAACGGGCAAATTTTACCTGCAGCATCAATCATATTCCTATGCTATGGAACTTAACACCTATGCCTGTTATAGTACACATTCCCCCTCTGTGTAAAGGGAAGAATATTTTGAATTTAAAATGAAATACAACTAAACAGGTTTATATGACAATTGATTATTTAACCTGATTAAGAGTGGAGATTAATTTCACCAGAATCATTATCTCCGGATGTTTTAGATGTGAAAGATCTCTGTGTGCGTAGGTTGATTTAAGAATAGTCCATGCAGAAATTTTGTAAAGATAAAGTGTTGACCATTTCCTATACAGTTTGAGTATGAAAGGTGGGAGTATATAATTCTGATTTGTAGCTTAAGCATTCCTTATCATACTTCCCATAATTAAGGAAGGCCATTATTCTGGTATTTTGATGGAGTTGAAATAGTTAATAATTTGAAGAACAAAATGGAGTCCATTTGAAAGAAGCCAAATTTCTTACCTTTTAATAATAGTGGTCAATAAATATTTTAATCACTCAGAATGTGGAAATAAGGGAAAGCCAAAACCAAGAATCCAGGTTACATAATAGAAATATGACATCAGAAACTTGCACTAGGAACATGAAATGGGCCAAATTCTTACTTTAATTTTAATGAATTACTAAATTACACACATAGTTTTCAGGGTACTGTAGACTATAATTCTCTATTCTTAGGGATGAGGAAAACTGGAGTGATCTAATGGGGAAGTTCCTGTGTCTTGAAAACCTCCAGAATCCCTGAGCTAGAAACACTGAGTAGGATACTTAAATGTGGTGGTAGTGAGCGCATCAATATAAAATTCTGTGACATGGGGTAATCAATAAAGGAGTTCTCCTGGAGCCTTTCCTCTCTCTGAATTCAGATACAGTTTAGGAGGTGGAAACCAGTGGCAGGAGCCTAAGAAATCAAAGTTAAACCCAAACAAGAGTTTGAAATGGAGTGGAACCTTACCCTGGAACAAAAGGCCAAATCAGAAACTGAGGCTAGAGGTACTAATAAAGTCAAGAAGAGGCTGAAAACTATAAAAAATACTATGTTTCCAGAGATGATGCTGCAGAGGTAAATGCAGAAGAAAAGAGTAACTCCACGATAAGCATATGCAAAGAGTAAGGAAAAAAATGGTTTAGCAATGAGTGCTACCTGCATGCCTGGAATAAATGAAGCTAGAGATGGAAATAAAATAAGAATTCTGAAGTAAAATAGAAGACAAATGAATTCCTTGGACTATAAGGTGGAAATCCTTGCCCAACTAGCAGACACTCTGAAAATTATATTGAAGCAAACACAACTCAGAAATCCCAGGTTACAATAAAATAATGTTAGAATAAAATGAAAACACTGGGGTGGGGCAGGATTTAAGACATCTGCTATTAAAACAAATTATCTAAACAACATGTCCAGGAGATGTCGTTTGTGGATTATTAGAATCCCTGGAAACCACAACCAAAAAAAAAAGACATGAATACTGTATTTCAAGAAATCATGATAAAAGTTGACCCGATCTACTATCACCAGAGAGGAAAGGAAGGACGGGAGAGAGAGAGAGACAGAGAGAGACAGAGGGAGAGGGAGAGACAGAGAGAGAGAGAGAGAGAGAGAGGGAGGGAGAGACAGAGAGAGAGGGAGGGAGGGTGAGAGAGACAGAGAGAATCCACCAGTAATTATCTAAAAGAAACCTGAAAAATGAAAATTCTCAGGAATGCCATGGCCAAAATTAAGACCTTCTGAGTCAAATAAAAATAATACAATGAACAGAAAGAAAAATTTGGAATATCAGGGAAGTACCAGTCAGGATCCCACAAGACTGCAACTACCCTATGGGAGAGAAAATCTTGTAATACTACATTTTAAATGGCAAAGGATTAAAGCTTGAAACCAATGTTACCCTTCAAGGCTCAAAATAACCATACAGAGAAAGGAACTTTAATATAACAGAAGACTTCCAAGATTTATTAATGAAAGGTACCTGAAATAGGTTAAAAAAAAACTTTGAAATGGAAACAAGTGAAGAAAATCCTAGAAAGATAAATACAATGGAGCAGTTGAAAGGGGCCATATTCAGAAGTGCTTATATTTTAATTGCAGAGTGTAAAAACAAGAATCCTTTCAGAATTAGAATGTCTTCAAAGTTCACCACATATGTTAAGTTAGAGAAATACTAGGCCTGAAGATTATTTTCTTCAATTTCAATTGGCTTGTGAAAAGAACAAAAATAGAGAGGAAGGAATGAGCTAGGGAAGAAAGTAAGAAGGCTGTAGAACTTATTGTTTCTCACTTTTGGAGTACACAAAAAGTAAGTTGTAGAAGATTTATATAAAGAAAAATATTAAACTCAATGGGGGAATGGTCATGAACAAGGAGTGAAGACAGAAAGGCTTTAATAGAAGTGGTAGATACTGATAGGGTCTGTATCCCAGAGATTTAAAAAAAACAGAAAGGAAAAGGATTGGTGTTTACAAAAATATTTATAACAGCTCTTTTAGTTGTGGAAAAGAATTGGAAATGGAGGGGATGTCCATTAATTGGGGAATGCCTGAACAATTGTTGTATGTGATTGTGATGGAATAGTATTGTGCTTTAAGAAATAATGAGCAGGATGCTCTCAGAAAAATGTGGAGAGACTTACATGAAGTTACACAAAGTTAATTGAGCTGAACCAGGAGAACATTGTACAGGGTAACAGCAATATTATAAGATGATCTACTATGAATAACTTAGTTATTCTCAGCAATACAATGATCCAAGACAATTCTGTAGGTCTGCTGGTGAAAGGTGCTGTTCACCTCCAGAGAAAGAACTTGTAGAGCCTGAATGCAGATCAAACACAATTTTTCTTTATTTTTCTTGTGTTTTTCTCTGTGTTTTATTTGACAGAATGACTTACGTGGAAATAAATTTTTCATGACTACACATAGAGTGTAGTACTATACTATGTCAAATTGCTTGCCTTCTCAGCAGGAGTGGGGAGATAGGGAGGGAGAGAATTTGGAACTCAAAATTTTAAAAAAAGAATGTTAAAATTGTTTTTATATGTAATAAGGAAAAATAAAATATTAAATAATATTTTTTAAGAGAGAGAAATGATAAAATGAGGGAATAGACCAAATTAAGACAAACTAAATTTGGATGGTGAATTAGAACAGGGGGATTAAAAAGAATGAAAGAAAGCATAAGAAGAAATTATGCAGAGCTGGACAAGGTCAAAAGGAGGTGACAGTAAAGTAGAAACAAATCATTTCAGTCATAGTGTACTGTGGTTCATCTCACATTCCTTCTCTCTCACAGCCTTTTTCTTTGTGAAGAGAGTGTAGAGTTAAAGAGAGGAAATACTATAAGAGAACATAATGGAAGGAAACACACTGTAAACAATCTTTGAATGTGAACAGTTTGAACTCATCTTTCAAATTAAAGATAGCACAATGTATGAGATAACAGAAACCATCAGTACATTGTTTCCAAATAACAAATAAAAATAAAATGATACAGCAAGTTAAGATGATGGAAGGTAGCAGAATTTTGTATGCTTTAGTCAGACTCAAAAGAGTAAGTGTAGAAATGATCATCTCAGGCGAGCAAACAATAAAAAGAGATTTTATTAAAAAAGATAAAAATGGGAACTCCATCAAGCTTAAAATTAACAAAGGCAATGAAATAATATCAAAATGATTATGCACTGGATGACAAAATCAAAATATATAACAGGAAAATTAATAAACTTACAGTGAAAAAGAGACAAAAGAATTATAACAGTTCAAGACCTCATTGTGCTAGTTGCAGACTGTGACAATTTTTTTTAGATAAAATACTAGAGTTCTTTATTAGACTTGTACAAACACTATTAGTTTTTGAATATAATTGTTCCATTGGATTCTTTAAGATAAGATTTAATGAAAGGACAAGCTGTTAGTCTTCATTGTGAGCACTGACCACCAATACTTAAAATGTTTCAAACTGATAATATACAGTTAACAAAATACCAAGTAAAATGAAAGTTTCCTAAAAATTATGATTTGTTGTTTATATTATTTTAAATTTAAATGGAAAAAGGGTTACACCATAATATATCCAATAATTGCAATCCACAAGCATTTATTAAGTACCTACTGTGTGCCAGGCACTGTGCTCAATGTCAATGTTTTAAAGAAAGAAAAAAGACAGCCCCTGCCTGTCAGGAGGACACAGTCCAATGTGTATGTGAGAGGCAGGGGGAGAACAATGTGTAAACAAGTAGGTACAAACAAGATATATACAGAATAAATGGGGTATTGTCTCAGAGAAGACACCAAGATTAAGAAGGATTGGGAAGGCTTCTTTCAGAATGTAGGAAGGGAAAATAAGTATGAATTAAGAGCTATAGTAGACTGTGATTTATGGTGTGGATTTCTGGCATTGTCAGCCTTATTTGTTTTTGCATCATAACCTTAAATTTTAAAATTTTGCTGAGCTTACTATGACTTTCTAGATTCTGGGGTGGGGAGATGGGAATTAAAGTATGATTATCTAGAAATAAATAATTTCTAGCTGAATGTGTAAATATTACCAGAGTGTTCACCTAAGTAAGAATATATCTTTGCATAAGAGTTAGACATAATAGATAGCTGATAATTAATGAATGGAAATACAATGTCCATATTCCTATGGTGTCTGTGGTACTATTACAAAAATTGACTATGAACTAGGGCATAAAGTAATTAAACAATGAAGAAAAAGATGACTATTGAAGACATTCTTTGATTACCACAACATAATAGATTTCTTAATCAATATAGAACATTTTTTTAAAAAATTCAAATTTAGCAACTAAATAATTTAATTCTAAAGAATTGGTGAATGAAAGAACAAATCATAGGGAAAAAAGATTTTATTAAAGAAAATGGCAAGAATTAGAAAATTATCCTAAGTATGCAAAACCTTTTCAAACAAGATTCATCTTTTTTAACAGTGTTTTATTTTATTTTCTCTTCTATTATATTTTACTTGTTTTGTTGAATATTTCCCAATTATATTTTTATATGTAATATTTAATTTCCCCCAAATTATATGTTAAAACAATTTTAAACTTTTTTTAAAGTTTTGAGTTCCCAATTCTATCTCTCCCTCCCTGGCTCCCTGAGATGGCAAGCAATATGGTATAGGTTATACATGCGCAATCATGTAAAACACTTCCATGTTAATTAAAAAAAAAATGAAAGTAAAAACTAGCATGCTGCAGTCTGTATTCAAACAGTATCTATTCTTTCTCTGAAGACAGCATACTTCATCATGATTCCTTTCGGATTATCTTGGACCATTTTATTGCTGAGAATAGCTAAGTCATTCATAATTCTTGATCGTAAAATATTGCTGTTACTGTGTACAACCTTCTCCAGGTTCTGTTCACTTTACTTTACATCACTTCATGTAAGACTTTCCAGGTTTTTCTGAAATCATCTTGCTTGTCATTTCTTATAACGCAATAATATTCCAGCACAATCATATGCCACAGGTTGTTTACCATTCCTCAGTTGATGAGCATCCTCTCAATTTCCAATTCTTAGCCAAAAAAAAAGCTGATATAAATATTTTTGCATAAATAGGTCCCTGCCCCCCCCCCCCACACGTGTTTTTGATGTCTTTGGGATAAAGTTTTAGTAGGGGTATTGCTGGATCAAAGGATCTGAATTGTTTATAGCTTTGGGCGTAGTTCCAAATTGCTCTCCAGAATGGTTAATTAGTTCACAACTCCATCAAGAGTGCATTAGTGTTCCAGTGTTCCCTAATCCCCCCAATATTTTTTTATTATTTTATTAAATTTTATTTTTTTTACTTATGGAATAAATCAAACATTTCCATAATATAGCAGAAATTTTTAAAAAGTTGGCATCCCTGGAATTTCCAGTTCTTTGCCACCACAAAGAGAGCTTTCCCATTTTGTCACATATATATGTAAATATACATATATATGTATGTATACGTGTGTATACGCATGTATATGAATATGCATGTATATGTGTGTGTGCATGTGTATGTATAATTATTCTATTCATACTTCTATTTATCAATTCTTTTTCTGGATGTAGATACCATCTGTCTTCATATGTCCTTTACAGTTAATTGGGTTATTTTAAAAGGCAACATAACTTATTTCCTGAAAGTCATTCTTAAAACAATATTGCTGTTACTCTATATGATATTCTCTCATTTCTGCTCATTTTGTTCTTCATAATTTTGTGCAATCTTTTCCATGTTTTTTTCTCCCTAAAATCACTTAGGTCATCATTTCTTATAACACAGTGGTATTCTATCACAATCATATACAATTTGTTCATCTGTTACCCAATTGATGGTCATCCTTGAAATTTTCAGTTCTTTGCCACCAAAAAAAGAGGTTTCCCTTTTTGTCTTATTAGCCAATCTGACAGTTGTTAGTAACACCTAAGATTTGTTTTAATTTGAATTTCTCTAATAAATAGTGATTTCAAGTATTTTTTCACGTGGCTATACAAGGCTTTCTTTGTCTGAATATTCCCTGTTCATATATTTTAACCATTTATCAATTGGGGAATAAATTACATTTTTATAATTTCATAAATTTTTATAATTTTATAAAATTGGGCTCAGTTTTCTATATATTTGAGAAATGAGGCCTTTAGAAGAGATACTTGTTGCAAATTCCTCCCCCCACCCTAAGTTTTCTGGTTTGCTTTTAATTTTGGTTGCATTCATTTTGTTTGGGCAAATTTTTTTTGATTTTATATAATCAAAATCATCAATTTTACATTTTAATGATCTCTATATTTTTCTTTAGTCCTAAATTCTTCCTTTATCCATAGATCTTACAAATAATCTATTCTATGCTCTCCTAATTTGCTTATGGGATCAATTTTTATGTGCCAGTCATGTATCCATTTTGACCTTATCTTGGTTTATGGTGTGAGATGTTGGTCCCTATTTTCTGTGATCCTGTTTTCCAGTTTTCCCAGATGTTTTTGCATTAAAGCCTTTGACCTTTAGGTTTATTTTACAATTGATTACTATGGTCATTTAGTATAACCTAATGTATACCTAATCTATTTCCCTGATCCACCATTCTGTTTCTTAGCCAACACCAGATTGTTTTGATAATAAAATTCATATCTAAACACTTTAAATGACAAAAGAGAAGAGTAAGAAACAAATAAATTGAATATACAACTGAAGAAAAACACTAGAATATACAATAAATTAAAAAGACTACACTAAACACTAAAATAGAAATCCCAAAAATAAAAATAAGCAATTAAGGTAATGAAAAATATTAAAAAAATAAAAATAGTGGGCATTTTTAGAAGAAAACCTAATAAAGCACAAACTTTACCTAATCTGTTTTTAAAGAATAAACAAAATTGCTCATATTGAAATTTAAAAATGCACAAGAAGTAAAGGAAAATATTAGAGAATATTTGCTCAGCTGAGTGAATAAATGATAACCAGTTAAATGAAATAGATGATATATATTAACAAAATTATAAAACACTCAGAATGACAAAATAAAAATAGAGAACTTAACCCAATCTTAGCAAAATTTTGAGAAAACAAATTGTTTGCAAAAATAAAAAAGAATATATCCTTCAAAAAGCTTTCACTGAATAAATATGATCTTGATAGATAAACCAGAGGAAACAAGAAAAAATAGAAAATGGTAGACCAAATTCCCTCCTGAATTGTAATGCAAAACATTAGAAAAAAAATGATATAGCAATCTACTAAAAAGATTCTATACTCTGATCTGGTTCGATTGATACTAAGATCATAAACATAGTTTGGTATTAGGGAAACTACTGAATGTATTATTTATCACATTTATCACAAGATTACATTAATGGCTGCAAGAAAATCTTTTGAAAAAATGTCATATGACAATTATTTCTGTTAAAATTTTTTATGAAGAATAGAAATCATTGTATCTTCATTTAGAATGAAAGAATTTCAGCTAAAACCAAGAGCCTGCATTATTTGTAATGGAGAAGAGTTAGAGACCTTTCTCACAAGTCAGAAGTATTATAAGGTTGTTCATTAGCTCTATTATTATTTGATGCAGTTCTAGAAATGTAAGCTGTGAGAATATTAAAAAAAGAAATTAAAAATACTTAAATGAAAAGGAAATAAAATTATTCATTTTAAAAATCATAGGACAGTCTAATTAGAGAAGTCTATATATTCAACTAAAGGCTACAGAAAAAAAAATTAGTTACTCCATCGAAGTAATAGGATATAACCCAAACCCACAAAATCATAAGCTTTTCTGTAAATTAACCCAAAAGAATGAGGCAGAAACATAAATTCTATTCATGATCTCCATGTTATTGTTCTTGGTTCAACTCCTCATGACCCCAGGGACCATAGCATGCCACTAATGTCCATGGAATTTTCTTAACAAGGATACTAGAATGGTTTGCCATTTCCTTCTCCATGAGCAAATATTGTTTAAGTGACTTGCCCAGGGTCATACAGCTAATAAATGTCTGAGGTTGAATTTTAACTCAGGTCTTCCTGACTCCGGTCCCACAGTCTATCCCCTGAGACATCTAACTGCCACATGGCTAGTTGTATAACCACTGTAGAATGTATAAAATACATTGGAATATACTTACCCAAGGCACAAATTAGAATTATAGTAATAAAACTACAAAATATTCTACAGAAATAAAAGGCAAGTAATTGAAATGGAATTTATTGTTTATGGTTTGAGCTCTGGTTATATAAAAAATGGCTATACTACCTAGCTTGATTTGTGAATTCAGTGCTATACCAATCAAACTATAAAAGATCATTGAATAAGCCTAGATAAAATTATAACAAAATTCATGTGTAGAAAAAAAAAGAGTCAAGCATCTCAAACAAATAATGAAAAAAAGTTATGAGGACCTACCAGTACCACATCTCAAACTTTCCTATAAATCAGTCATAATTAAATAAATTTGTTATTTGTTAAATACACATGCACATGTCAAAGCTGATAAAACAAATTATATACATGATACTTTTTACATAAATGACCATATTTAGTTCCTATTATAAGTGTGTGGTAAAAAGCAAGATTTTATATGAAGCTTAAGGAAGTAAAATCATTAGCCTTAATGCTATTAGGGATGAACTATGGGAAGTGAGTTGAGACTTCCTGGAGGTTTTGGCATTTGGAATTTGAGCTGGGCTTTAAAGGATCTCTTTCTCATTTTAACTAGTGCATCATTTTCCAATTGGGTTTCAATCCCTCCAAAAGATATGACCTGAGCAAACCACCCTGAGTTTCTTTAGTTCTATATTCCATGAATAATTTGAAATACCTCATTTAGTAGAATATTATTCACAGTATTATAGGATCACAGAATTTAGAGCTTGAAGGGATCTGAGGTTTTATTTATTCCAACTTTCTTATTTTACACTTGAGGGAATTAAGCAAGTTGAGTCCATTTTTTTTTTCTTGGAAGAGGGAGTCTACTGAAGTCCATCAAATTTATGGAATGTACAGAAGTAACAGAAAATTGTTTTTGATATTTTTTAATGTTTGTATGATTTGTAATTTTACAAACATATATATGTATATATATATATATATATATATATATATATATATATATATATATATACGTATGTATAATCTCAATTCTTCCCCTTGTATAGGTTCACTCCCATGCCTAACTTCTTTCTCACTTCCACTTCAAATCCCCACCTTATTTCCAAGTGTATACTAAAGAGCTATTTTCCCATGTTTTCCTCACCTGCTAGTGCCTCCACTTGCCCCTTATATTTGTTTATATGTGTATATGTACATCCTTTGATAGAATGCAAAATCTTTGGGAGAAAGAACTCTTTTGTTTTTATCTTTCCATTCTGAGAAGCTAAGCCAGTGCTTGAAACATGGTAGAGGCTTAATAAATGTTTATTGACTGATTCAGATAGTATGGATACATGCAGGAAGAGTAAGCAATATGCCTTGAATGATAGAATGTTTAAATTTCAGCTCGCAGAAAACAGGCAACAGATGTGTTTAGTCAATGTTTAAAATGAATTAAATCTAATGTCAAAGATATATGGTGCATTTGAAGGTTATTAAATTTTAAACCTGGAGAAGTAGGAGTTTGTTTTATTATATTGTTGCTATGTAAGCATAAAGCTAGAATTGTTTTGAAAATAATTTGAATAACATTTAAATATATTTACCTTAAGATTTCCATAAATAGTTTGCATTTTTGTTTTTTAAACTTCTCCAGAGAAAATGTACTCATGCTTTCCTTCATTTTAAAATGCCTAATTCTATTGTTTTTTTCCAAGTTACATGTCTTTCTTCTATCATTTGTTCAATACAAACAGAAGTTCATTTTTTCCTCTAAAAAAATGCCCAGAGAAAGAATAACAATAAAACAAAAAGTTTTCTTTTAATCAGTTTTCTTTAAAAAAGACTCTTAAGGAAAAACTCATTCTGTATTCCCTTTGTAACTTTAAAATAAATATTCTACTTTCATTCATTCTAGGGGCTTTTTAAAATAGTAAATTGAAAATACTTCAAGGAATTTGAAATAACTACTCAAAACTGGGAAATGTTATGAATGCCATATTTTTAATTCAGATGATATTTTCCATATACTCACAGAAGCCATTAACATCACTTTATAAATTGAAGACAAGTAAGAGGCCAGTTAACAATCAGCAGAGCAAAGAGTCCATAACAAAATATTTGAGTAAATTTACATCATAGGCCACCAAAACATCTTAAGATAGCAACAATCTCTTAATTCATTATTGTTGTAGAATATCTATATTATTCTCCATTTATGCTTCTCAATACATAATGCTATGTTTTTGGTGAATATATATATTCTAGATTTTTTTCCCTTATCCTAGAACCCCACAATGGTCTTTTCAATGACTGAAAATATTCTTCATTGGAATTAAATTCACATTTTAGAATGTGTACCAATTAGGAATAATATGAGATAATTTACTTAAACTATGGCAATAGTAAGGAAAATTAATGAAAAATCCTTTGAAGTGAAAAAATTGGGGTGGAAAACTTATTTTTTACAAACTAGTCATGTAGTATATTTAATTACATATACTAAATCAGAAGCATAAATAGTAAGAATTATATTATCTTGGAGGTGGTTTGACACTATGGATAGAGAGCTCATCTTGAAGCCAGGAAAACCTGGGTTCAAATTCTACCTCTGACAAACTCAATGTGTGATCCTGGGCAACTTTCTTTCTTTTAGGCAGATATCTAAACAAGACTTCTTAAAACCTTGGGTGCATGAACTTTAAAAAAAGTATTTTAACAACTATTTCAATGTAATTTATTTCCTTTGCAATCTCATTTTTATTTTATGTATGTATTAAAACAAAACAAAGCATTATTTTGAAAGGAGGCCCAAAAATTTCATCAGACTAACAAATCAGTCTATACACTTCTATAAAGGTTAGGCCTGTGGCCTAGGACTTTAAATTTCAGACTGTTTTGTATTGGTAGGGGGTGTTTCCTCACCTTGGGTGACCTAAATTTAAAAAATGATAGGCCTACTCCGTATCTCTGATATGAATTATTGTTATTGTTGTTCATGAACCTCTGCTGCCATGGAATGATTCCTGCTTTTTTTGCCTAAATGCTTATAACCAATATCTCTATCAATCTGCTTTTGCTAGGAAACAATGTCAAATTAATCAGCCTTTACTTAGAAAATATCGTTTTCCCCTCTTCCATCAAAGTGGGATAGTGTTTATATAGTCCTGTGGTTTCTCTCCCTTTCTCCAAGATTTTTCAAATATCACCATAATGATTCCATATTCATAACCTTTGTTCTTTCAACATCCTTGGAATCACTTTGATTAAGCCAATTATATAGTTCCTTACTTTGGTTGTATTTTATTTCTTGTTAAATATTTGTGTTCCATACTGACATATCTGAACATCATTTTCCTAGATTGTGCAAAAAGGAATAAAAGTGGGGTTGAATAATCCAGTTTTCTTTCATCATCTGAGCAGTATTCTTGGCCATTGCTTATGTCTTTTCTTTTTCCTTGACAGCTTAAATGGCTCTTTTTCATTAGCTTCACTTTTTTTAAAAGCTCCAGCTTATTGGCAGCTAGTGCCTTAGCGTATACAATGCTGGACAGGGACTCAAGGAGACTTGATTTCAAATCTTCTTTGACATTCTTATTTAGCAGTGTTATCTTCTATAATTCACTGAACCTCTCTCAGACTTAGTTTCTTCAAATCTAAAGTAGGAGTAATAATAGCTACCTTGCAGAGTTGTTGAGAGGGCCATTCAAATAAAATAATCTTCATCTACTCAATGTCCTTAAAATCTGATGAACCAAATCAAACATAATGATCCTAAAGCTTCCTTATTCCCGGACACTCTAGACCTGAGTTCAAATCCTGCCTAAGTTATGATCCTAGGCAAGTCACTTGCCTCTCTCAATCTCAGCTTTCTCATCTATAAAATACAAATTAATATAGCACCTGCCTCACAGGGTTATTGTGAGGATCAAAAAGATAATAATGTTAAGTGCTTTGCAAATCTTAAAGCAGAATATGTACATTCTAAATATACCTATTACTACCTATTACAATTACCCACTATTGCTACCTATTACTATTAGCTACTATTAAAATAGGCTCTAATTTTCCTAATAATATTCTTATAGAACTGTACCACTTTTATGTACAACTTTAGAAAAATGTCCTTGATTCTATCCTTTGTTCTTTTCATTTTGCAATCAATGCAATTTGATGAATTCTTGCTGCCACCAGGTCATAGTGCCCCATAACTTTGGGCATCTCTACCTTTCCTTTTTCATCAGAACAATTTCTATTTACATTTTCAGAAATGTCATCTTGTTACCGATTGTGTACGATTGTGAGTTTGGAATGGGGTTAGCTAGAGATAGAATAGTGAGTGGGTACTCACTGCCCCCTCTCCATTGGAATAAGGGCAAGGAAAATAAGGGGGAAATGTCAATTTTATTTTTTCTGGGACAACACCTCATCCATGACTGATGATACATGCATTTAATAAATTGTAGGTCAATGATAAGGAAGGGCAGTAGACACGATGAGATCATTAGCAAGCAGTGACCGTGTTATCTTTGGGTTTATGATTGATGAGGCGAGCAACTCTGGGCACAGCTTAATGTGTGCTCTAGACTTTACAATATAAAGTGATCCAAGAAAATATAGGTACTATCTCATGACTTAAGACTCAAAAAATAAAGTAGACTGAAGAAGAATAATGAGTATATTCTATGTACCTAGTCTTCACTAGATGTCAAGATTATCCTTCATTTATCATAAGCTATATTCCAGAAAGTAAACTCTCATTATCCAACACCATATTTCTAGCTGAACATTCAGTTCAGTGGCTACAAGATTAGTACATTCAATATTATGACAAACATACAAATGTTATTTTGGCTGTCAACAGACAGAGTCTAGGAGATGGGAGGTGATAATACTGGCATATTGTGATCTAGTCTTACCAAATCTAGAACATTATTTTCATTTTGGAATGATACACTTTGGAGATGACATGGGCAACTTGGATTTTTGTATAGAGAAAGGGAAGCAGAATTTTAAGAGGAATGAAGACCATGACCTATGAATACCAGCTAAAGGAATTTGGCATATTTGTTATGCATGAGAGAAAACTTGAGAGGCATTGTAGTATAGTGGTTAGAGAGCTAACATCAGAATCAGGAAGAATGAGGTTCATATTCCACCTCTGAAACATACTGACTATGTGACCCTGGGCAATTATATGAATATAAGTCATTAAAACTGGATAGTGTTTGTTATTTAAGTTCTCAAGATTTAACAAGCTTTAGGTAGCTCTCTATCATGTCCCAGAAAGATGAACCAAGAAGATAACACAACTCAGCTCTAGAAACAGCTGACTCCATACCCCTCAGTATTGAGTTTCTGATTCTCATCTTCTCTCTTCTTCCTGGGTGAATCAATGAAGGAAAATCTGGGATGTGTAACGATGAATTCCTCCTGACAGCATTTATAGTTGGTTATGGTTAGTTACTCCTTTTCTGTAAAACAAGGGAATCTGTTCCTCCCTCAGTCAATAGTCAGTCTCAGTAGAGGGAAACTAATCTGTTCAAAGGACCACCAGCAGGATATTGATTTGTTGGGTCAAGAAGATAGCATCCTTTGCCTGTACTCCTGATGAAGGCATAGATATGTTTACCATTCTGATGCTTCCTTTATTCAACTTATTAAAGTATTGAAAGCCATAGGTTCTAGGATTCTCTTTAGGTTGTCCCTTCATGTTAAAGTTATATAATTATCTATATGAAAGGCAGGAATCACATGAAGAACCATGGCAAAGACTCTGCTTGCAGGAGTCTGATGTTCTTGAGCAACTCTCCTCATATCTCATGTTACTCTAGATTTCGAGTTTCCCCACCGATGCCTTTCACACTGGACTACCAAGTGAGCTACATTTCTTAGGCAAGGAAAACACTCTCACCTTAACGAAACCATTTTCTTAGCTTCATTGAAAAAGTCAAAGACCTTGAAAATTTAGAATATACATGGCACCTAATTGTTTTCAGAAAAGATACACATGAACAAAAATTTAGGCAAGACAGTGGAACAATTCTTTCAGTTTCAATACCTGTTGAAGCAGATAGTTCAGTTTGGCTTCCTTTGACTATCTCTGTAGCAAATGTACTGTTCAATGCATCACTAGTTCTGTACCAGGGAGGTCTTGGTTCTTCTTAAGAGTCTTTCCTTCATTAACTAGATCCACTTATCCCACTGATCAGTGATTTATTGGGAATGCACAAACCCCATCCAAGACCTTAATGAAAATAAACAGAAATTTACATGATGCTTTAATTTTTTTCCTTAGCCCATTAAGTAAATTTTTATTTTCAATCTATTAAACTCAACTCTGTAAACTGAAATAATTCACATAGTTCATCCATACAATTTATTCTCATCTGATTTCTGTTAAAAACAAAATAATTTATTCAATAAAGAAAATGTGTAATTTATTATTTGTCTTCCAAAGCAAATTATAAGTATTATATACCTTGGTATAGTATAATTTAATATTGCATAGAATATAATATTGTATAGTATAATGTAGCATAGTATAATATAATATAGTATGATATTAACAGGACATAATATAATACACAACACAACAGAACATACTAGAACTGAACTGAACTGAACAGAACAGAGCAAACATGACATAACAAAAACAAATATAACAAAGAACTTTCCACCTAACATCAATTTGGAATACAGTACTAAAATTTTTCAATGGAATGGCCAGTTTAATCTCAGTGTTCCTGACTATCTTACCTATGGTACTAGGCTTTTTAAAGTTAGATTTAGCTTTCTGTAAAAAGTGTAATTACTATCTGTATTTGAAGAAAATGAAAAATTACACAATGGTTCCAAACTCTGGCCATATTTAAACAGTGTGGCAAACCAATTTTCTTTTTAGTGCTTGAGAGAACTCAAACAATTAAAAGGTCTTACAGCTATGTATTTAGAATTTATTTTTAAGGTATTTCTTTAAAATGAATTTATAATTGTCTAACTTCTAGAACCTAAGAGTCTAGTTTTAGCAAGGTCATGCTACCTTATAGCTTTTAATAATATTCATAATAAGAGCTTACATATGTGAACTATGCAGTTTTGGGAGTTTAGGACAGTTTAGAGCAGAGGAGAAAGGAAGGCCATATATGTGTGATGATGAAAAAGATTTGCTCTCTGTTTTCCCTTATGTGGGTGAAACTAAAGGGTCATGCAATGATTTGTAGTTAGATAGGGATGTGAGTACAATTTAAGTGCTTTGAATACTACTCTGGTAGTAGTTTCAAGAAAAGTCTCAGGACTAGTTTATGTCATTTGATGACACAAGTGACTTAGCCTGGGAGTTGGTATGAGGAAGAGGGAACATGAAATCAAAGTCAAGGATTGTAGTAAGAGTGCTTTGTTTTTCTTATGTGTTCTCATGAGACTAGTGATACGAGTAAGAGAGGTGTTCATAGTGAAAGTTATTTTTCATCTGGGATTGGCAAGAGCGAGAGATTGGGCATGTGTTAATATAACTGTAGAGCTTGGGAGACATAGTACCACATTGGAGACTGGGAGGGAATAATAGTGCAGCTGTGGCGACATTGGAGGAACAGCAGCTCTTTATGTTTTTTTTTTGTATGTGCATGTGTTTGTGTGTGTGAGATACACCGCTTTGCCAGTCTGGTGGAGCTTATAGACTCACTTTCAATATAGTGCTTTGAAATAAAGAAAATAAAATATATAAGATTGCAAAAGAAATCAATTACTTTAAACCAAATTATCCACATAAAGAGATAGATATGACAGATATAGATGATATAGACATAGACACAGACATAGAAATATATCTATGTAGATACAGATATAGATGATATAGAGGTGGGTATAAATACAGTTATAAATAAATATAGATAGAGATTTTAAATTTGTGGACTCCAGGTTATAAATCTGTCTATGCTTTGGAGGCAAAGTAAAGTTAAAGTAGAAACTATACTCATTCTCTGATATTGCTACTAGTTCCTTCCCTCACTCCTGCTTTAACAGTTATTTGTGACAGAAAATAAGGTAAAGAATCTCTGTGAATCTGAATGATTTTATATGAGGAGATAATCCCTTCTCCTACTCCCTCATTAGTCAGTCTCTAGGAAAGAGATTAGACTTGTTACTACTTCCCTTGTATTATGAATACCCAGATAAGGAAGATCCTTCTTACAAAGCAGGTCTGTACCTTCTCTATGACTTGGAGCCTTTAAACGGCTGCCTGGAGCCCTGGGACATTCAGTGACATGGCCAGATCACACATTCAGTATAGATTTTGAGTCAGACTTGAATCTGTCTCACTGGTTCTGAGGACAGATTTCTATCCACAGCCGTACAGATTACATAAGGGCAGGGGAATAAACTTCAGGGGAGAGAGGCTTTAATTATTGATATTGCTATATATAAATGTGTACCAGCAGATAGATAGTCGGATAGATAGAGATCTAAATGTAGACATAGATTTTTTTCTAGTAAATAGCAGTTCATTTGCACGCTCCAGAGGAGGAAATGCTACTTGCAGTTATAAAATTCTAAGAATCAAACATATCCTTATGTATATCATAATAAAGGCCACATATACTGCACAAAAGATATTATGAAATGAACTCCAATAATTACAGTTTAGTGAACACTACATTGTATTCCTATGTAGTTTTTAATACTATGGTATAAAAGATTTGATGAAAGGTCAAAAGAATCTTTATGACCAGTATCTCTGATAAAAGCCTCATGTCTAAAATACACAGGAAACTGAGTCAAATTTATAGAAATACAAGTCATTCCCCAATTGTGAAATGCTCAAAAGATATGAACAGGTAGTTTTCAGAGGAAAAAATTTAAGGTATCTATAGTCATATGAAAAAATGCTCTAAATCACTATTGATTAAAGAAATGCAAATCAAAGCAACTCTTAGGTACCACATCTCTCCTGTCAAATTGGCTAACATGACAAAACGGGAAAATGATAAATGCTGGAGAAGATGTGGGAAAATTGGAATATTGTTACATTGTTGGTGGAGCTGTGGACTGATCCAGCCATTCTGGAGAGCAATTTGGAACTATGCCCAAAGGGCTATAAAAACGTGCATACCCTTTGACCCAGCAATATCACTTCTAGTGCTGTATCCCAAAGAGATAACACAAGTGGGAAATGGAGCAATATGTACAAATATATATATATATATATATATATATATATATATATATATATATATACATATATATATATAGCAGCTCTTTATGTGGCAGCAAAGAATTGGAAATCAAGGGGATTTCCATCAATTGGTCAATGGCTAAACAAATTGTGGTATATGGATGTAATGGAATACTATTTTGCTAGGAGAAACGATAAGCAGATAGACTTCATTATAAGCTTGTTCTGCATTATATATAATGTATAAATATATATATATAACATAAATATACATATATAATACATATAATATAGGTATTTTTTCTTCTGAGGGAGATAGTTGTTAAATATTTATTAGAAGACCCTCTCTCCTCTGGGAAGGTCACTTGCTACAGCAAATAGAGTGAGGAATCTCTGTGGATCAGCAGTTTAAAATGAAGAGAGAATCAGTGTCTCCTCCTTAAGTAGTCTCTATGATTGGGACTGGATATATGGCTTTTTGATTTCACTTATATGGAAAACATTCTAATGAAGAAACTCCCTCTTGCAGTGTTAAGTCAATGACTTCTCTGTAACTTTCAACCTTAGACAGCTGGGCACTCCAAGGACTAGCAGTAACTCTGAAATGTAAATAACCTTATCTTCTCAACTAAGATACTAAGAATTCCTATCCCTAACTGTGGATCCCTTTGATGGAAAAAGATAGCCTATGAAGAGAGTACCAGAGTTTACAGTCTGAATTCTATGCATTATTTGGTTTCCTTCACACAGAAAACAAATTGTGTGCTGCAAACTCATCACTAAGCATCAGGATAGGTGCGAGACTCTTTCCAGGATCAGTAAGAGAATGTCCTCATTAAAGGTTTATCTTGCTCTGAGAGGAGGCTTGAACATCTTAGTGGAGATTATTGTGGATGGTTTGACTGAAGAGCGATAAAATCATATGGCAGGGCACTTTTTCTCAAGTAAGCTGTATATAAATGATAATATCACAGGCCAATTCTATCCTCCATAGAGACACTCACTGGTGATTTACAGAGATTTACATATATTATATACATGTAATGAATATGTTACAAATATTATCTTACTTGGTCCTCACAACAACCTCACAACAGCCTTGTGAGGACTTATTTTATTTCCATTTTATGGAGGAGAAAACTGAGGCTGAGAAAAATGAGGAAACTTGCCCAAGGTTACACAGATAGGTAGTGGCAGAGCCGGAATTCAAATATAGTCTCTCTTCAAGTGAGTGTGATTACTTAAATTAACTATTATTGTTTTTAATTTTATCATTATATTATAACATGCTTATAGAGTGATTATATTATCTTCTCATCCCCTAGGAAACCTTTAAATTTTAACAAAAGTTATTATCCAAAGCATCCTGTAAAATTAAAAATGCCAAATACACAGTCTCATGAAAAATTTAAAATGACAACAAAATTTGAAGCACAACTCTCTAAAGTTTGGCAGAAAAAGATAGTAAGTCCAAATGTATTTGCCAAATGATAAGTTTTCTTTATTTGAAAGAGGCTGGTCAAATCTATTGATTTACAGCAATTAAGAAAACATTTTAGCTAGATTCATTTATGAGTCATTTTAATTTTAATAAATGCTTAACATTTTTGAAATATAATACCGATTCAAAATATTTTTAAATTATTTTACTTTAAAGACACTGTTTGAATATGAGTGAGAATACAACATAGAAGGCTCTTGAAATTATATAGTAATTAAACATGTATTGTTGTAATGCACATGCAACCAAATTAATTGAAAAAATAAAGAAGATTATTTTAATATGTCTTTATAATGCTACAATGTATACAAAACATTATCTTCCATTTTTTAAATGAAAAACATGTTATTCAAAAGCAGCCAATGAGATGGAAAAAAACAAAGATCATTTTCCCATTTTGTGTACATGTACACATTATCTCTTAAATTATAAGAGTTCTTTGCCATTTTTTGTATCATGGTCCTCTTTATCAGCCTAGTGAAACCTACAGGTTCTTTCTCTAAATAATGGTTTTAAATGAATAAAATAAAATATGTAGAATTACATAGAAAACTAATGATATTGAAATATAGTTACCAGTGGATCCATGATGGCACCGTGAAAGGAAGGAACCACCAGAGCTCTTTCACAAATTCTGTCAGATATGTCTAAAAAGTGAATCTGAGTAGATTTGAGAGAGTTAGAAGCCACTAGTAGATTGAGAGGGGTAGGAGTGCCAGGCACGTGGCACCAGACCAAACAAAAAGGGAACAGCAGAGGAATCTAGCCAGCATGTGGGTCTAGGAGAGCACTGGGTGAACAAAACACCAGAGCAGGAACAGGTCCAGGATGGAAGTACTGGCTATGTCCATGATCAAGCCCCAAGCCTGTAAGTCCAGGACTAGAGTGTGTAGGAGTGTAGAGCCTGTAGTTTGAAACTGGCCTTCTTGAACTTCCAGGACTCATGATGCACAAATAAAATACCTTTTATTCCTCCCTTGAATAAACCCAGAGAATAATACCTCAAGAGAAAAAGAGGAGCCCGAAAGGGGGATTCAGTAGTGAGAGAAATGGGGGAGAGGGTCCTTCCTGTGGTGGTGGAAGGAGACTAGTGCAGGAAAAGAGGTGTCCCAGCAGCCCTACCGTCAGCAGAACAATGGGAATAACTGAGCCCCAGGGGATGGAGCTAACTAATATCAATGCCAGGTACCCCAGACTTGGCTTTGCACAGCCAGGGGAAGTGGCAGACACCAGCACAGGTAAGAACTGAGACCACCCATGCTATAGAACAGTCCTGGGGAAGAGGAGACTCCCCGCAGCCAGACCACCCCTCTACTACACCATAGTACCAAAGGCCATAGTACAAAAAGCTAGATCCCAACACAAAAATTTAGGACCGAGCCCCTGGAGCCCCAGAAGCAGAGATCCTCTTCAGAAACCAGGAGAAAAAAAAACACCATGAAAAAAGAATAGTAAGAAGCTTTCAAAGATGACTGATTCATACTATGGAGACAGGGAAGATCAAAATACCAATTCAGAAGAGGACATCATGGAAGCTACACCCACATCTGAAACCTCAAAAGGGAAAGTGAACTAGTCTCCAGACCAAAAAGCATTCCTGAAAGAACTCAAGGAAGATTTTAAAAACAAAATTAGAAAGGTAAAAGAAAAACTGGAAAAAAATTCAATGAGGAAAACCAATCTTTAAAAGGTAAAATTGGGAGGGGGCAGAGCCAAGATGGCAGCTGGTAAGCAGGGACTAGAGTGAGCTCCATACCCGAGTCCCTCCAAAAGCCTATAAAAAATGGCTCTGAACCAATTCTAGAACGGCAGAACCCATAGAACAGTAGAGAGAAGCAGGGCTCCAGCCCAGGACAGCCTGGATGGTCTCTGGGTGAGGTCTATTCCACACGGAGCTGGGAGCTGAGAGCTGGGAACCGAGTGGAGCAGAGCCCAGCCTGAGCGGCGTGGACCATCCAGACCAGAAGCCAGGCAGAGGGGGCCCTAGCGCCCTGAATATGTGAGCTGCGGCAGTTACCAGACCCCTCGACCCACAAACACCAAAGACTGCGGAGAAGGTTAGTGGGAAAAGCTGTGGGAGTGGAAGGAGTTCGTGGTTCAGCTTCTAGCCCCGGGGGCAGCGGAGGTGGGGCAGCTACAGTTGCTGCTGCTTCTGGTCCCAGGCCCACCTGGTGGGAGGAATTAAGTGGCAGATCAGAGCAGGAGTGCAACAGCCTGCTGAAGATCTAAGCCCAGTCTGGACTGGGGGTCCTTGGGGAAGGAGTAGTGCTGGTGTGACAGAGCTGGCACCTCCCCCCCAAACGTGGAACATAGAACTCCTTAGTCTACAAGCAGTCATACCACACTGAAAAACTCAAGGGTCAGGTTAGTTGGTTGGGAATATGGCCAGGCAGCGAAAACACACCCAGATTCAGTCTCAGACTTTGCATTCTTTCTTTGGTGACAAACAAGACCAAAACATACAGCCTAAAGAAGACAACAAAGTCATGGAGCTTACAACAAAACCCTCCAAGAAAAACATGAACTGGCCCCAGGCCATAGAAGAACTCAAAAAAGATTTGGAAAAACAAGTTAGAGAAGTAGAGGAAAAACTGGGAAGAGAAATGAGAAGGATGTGAGAAAACCATGAAAAACAAGTCAATGACTTGCTAAAGGAGACCCAAAAAAATACTGAAAAATACACTGAAGAAAACAACACCTTAAAAAACAGACTAACTCAAATGGCAAAAGAGCTCCAAAAAGCCAATGAGGAGAAGAATGCCTTGAAAGGCAGAATTAGCCAAATGGAAAAGGAGGTCCAAAAGACCACTGAAGAAAATATTACTTTAAAAATTAGATTGGAGCAAGTGGAAGCTAGTGACTTTATGAGAAATCAGGATATTATAAAACAGAACCAAAGGAATGAAAAAATGGAAGACAATGTGAAATATCTCCTTGGAAAAACCACTGACCTGGAAAATAGATCCAGGAGAGAGAATTAAAAAATTATTGGACTACCTGAAAGCCATGATCAAAAAAAGAGCCTAGATACCATCTTGCAAGAAATTATCAAGGAGAATTGCCCTGATATTCTAGAGCCACAGGGCAAAATAGAAATTGAAAGAATCCATCGATTGCCTCCTCAAATAGAACCTAAAAAGAAATCTCCTAGGAATATTGTCGCCAAATTCCAGAGCTCCCAGATCAAGGAGAAAATACTGCAAGCATCCAGAAAGAAACAATTTGAGTATTGTGGAAACCCAATCAGAATAACCCATGATCTGGCAGCTTCTACTTTAAGAGATCGAAGGGCTTGGAATGCAATATTCTGGAGGTCAATGGAGCTAGGATTAAAACCTCGAATCACCTACCCAGCAAAACTGAGTTTCATGTTCCAAGGCAAAATATGGATTTTCAATAAAATAGAAGACTTTCAAGCTTTCCCAGTGAAAAGACCAGAACTGAATAGAAAATTTGACTTTCAAACACAAGAATCAAGAGAAGCATGAAAAGGTAATCAAGAAACAGAAATTGCAAGGGACTTACTAAAGTTGAACTGTTTTGTTTACATTCCTACATGGAAAGATGATGTGTATGATTCATGAGACCTCAGTATTAGGGTAGTTGAAGGGAATATGCATATATATATATATATATATATATATATATATATATATATATATATATATATAAGTGAATGTGTATGTATGTATATATCTATGTGTATATGTATGTAATTGTATGTATGTGTGTGTGTGTATATATATATATATATATATATGTTAAAGAGAGAGAGCAGACACAGGGTGAGTTGAAGATGAAGGGAAGATATCTAAAAGAAATAAAATGAAACTAAGGGATGAGAGAGCAACATACTGAGAGAGGGAGATAGGGAGAGATAGAATGGGGTGGATTATCTTGCATAAAGGTGGCAAGCGGAAACAGTTCTGTGGGAGGAGGGGAGAGGGCAGGTGAGGGGGGAACGAGTGAACCTTGCTCTCATCGGATTTGGCCTGAGGGGGATTACCATACATACTCAGTTGGGTATCTTACCCCACAGGAAAGAAGAGGGAGGAAGATAAAAAAAAAATAAAACGGGGGGGATGATGGAGAGGAGGGCAGATGGGGGTGGAGGTAATCAAAACAAACACTTTGGAAAGGGGACAGGGTCAAGGGAGAAAATTCGATAAAGCGGGATGGGTTGGGAAGGAGCAAAATGTAGTTAGCCTTTCACAACATGAGTATTGTGGAAGGGTTATACATAATGATACATGTGTGGCCTAGGTTGAATTGCTTGACTTCTTAGGGGGGGTGGGTGGGAAGGGAAGAGGGGAGAGAATTTGAAACTCAAAGTTTTAAAAACAGATGTTCAAAAACAAAAAAAAGTTTTTGCATGCAACTAAAAAATAAGATACGCAGGCAATGGGTCGTAGAAATTTATCTTGCCCTACAAGAAAGGAAGGGAAAAGGGGATGAGAGGGGAGGGGGGTGATAGAGGGGAGGGCTGACTGGGGAACAGGGCAACCAGAATATAAGCCATCTTGGAGTGGGGGGGAGGGTAGAAATGGGGTGAAAATTTGTAATTCAAACTGTTGTGAAAATCAATGCTGAAAACCAAATATGTTAAATAAATAAATTTTAAAAAAAGGTAAAATCGGAAAATTGGTTAAGGAAAATGAGAATATAAATGGAGAAAATGTCTCATTGAAAAGTAAAATCAACCAAATGGAAAAGGAGATAGAGAAGATAAATGAAGAAAACAAAACATTAAAAATTAGAATTGGGCAAGTAGAAGCTAATCACTCTATGAGACATCAAGAATCAGTCAAACAAAATCTAAAGAAAGAAAAAGTAGAAGAAAATGTGAAATATCTGATTGGAAAAATAACTGACCTGGAAAACAGATCCAGGAGAGACAGTCTAAGAATTATTGGTCTACCTGAAAGGTATGATGAAAAAAAGAGCCTGGACATTATATTCCATGAAATCCTTAAGGAAAATTGCCCAGAGTTCGTAGAACCAGAGGGTAAAATTGTCTTCAAAAGAATCATCCATCACCCCTTGAAAAAGATCCCAAATTGAAAATTCCAAGAAATATTATAGCCAAATTCCAGAAATACCAGCTCAAGGAGAAAATACTGTGAGCAGCTAGAAAGACAAAATTCAAATATCACAGAACTACAATCAGTATCACACAGTATCTTTCAGCTTCTCCATTAAATGGCAGGAGAAATTGGAATATGATATTCCAAAAGGCAAAGGAGCTTGGACTACAACCAAGGATCAACTACCCAGTAAAATTGAGCATAATTTTCCAGGCAAGGAGATGGACATTCAATGAAATAAGGGAATTCCAGAACTTCCTGATGAAAAGGCCAGAGCTCAATGGAAAATTTGACCTCCAAGCACAAAACTCAAGATAAACATAAAAAGATAAATGGGGAAAAAACCTACTTAATTAATAAGACTAATTAGTTACATCCTTATATAGGAATTTTTGTTTATATATATATATATATATATATATATATATATATATATATATATATATGTGTGTGTGTGTGTGTGTGTGTGTGTGTTTGTGTGTGTGTGTGTGTGTGTCGATCTTGAGAATAGTGTGCTTATGACAGTTGAAAGGGATATTCATAGGCTGTGGATATGAGTATAAAATAACCAATATAATGATAAAAATATAATTAAGAGACATAAAGGGATGGTTCTGGGAGAAGAGGGAAGGATGTAGTAGAAAAGGGTAAATTGCATCACATGAAGAGGCACAAAACACATTGTATTATAGGAAAAGAAGGGAGGGAGAAGAGCAGTATGTGAGCTTTACTCTCATCGGATTTGATTCAAGAAGGAAATAACATAACCTGATAAGCATAGAAATCTAACTTGTCCTACAGGCAGTAGGAGGGGAAATGGGGGAAAAAGGGGAAAGGAGTGGTAAGAAGGGAGGGAAGAAGTAGCAAGGGGAAAATGGTAAGATAAGGGAGGGTAATCAAAAGGGAGGGTAAACTGGGGAAGGTGGTGGTCAAAAGCAAAACTCTGTTGAGGAATGGAAGGTGAAAGGGAGAAATAAATGCATAAACAGGGGGGGAAATAGGATGGAGAAAAAGACACAGATAGAAATCATAACTGTGAATGTGAATGGGATGAACTCTCCCATAAAATGGAAGCAGCTAGCAGAATGCATTAAAATCATAATCCTACAATATGTTGTTTACAAGAAACACATTTGAAACAGGGAGATGCACACAGGGGAATGGTAAAACAGATGGAGTAGAATATATTGTGCTTCAGCTACAATAAAAAAAAAGCAAAGGTAGCAAACCTAATCTCAGACAAAGCAAAAGCCAAGTTAGATCTAATTAAAAGAGATAAGGAAGATCACTACATCCTGCTAAAAGGCACCATAAACAATGAAGCAATATCCTTATTTAACATATATGCACCAAGTGGTATAGCATGCAAATGCTTAGAGGAGAGGTTAAGGGAGTTACAGGAAGAAATAGACAGCAAATCTATAGTAATGGGAGACCTCAACCTCCCCCTCTCTGAACTTGATAAATCTAACCTCAAAATAAACAAGAAAGAAGTTAGAGAGGTGAACAGAATTTTAGAAAAGGCAGATATGATAGACTTCTGGAGAAAACTGAATGGGGGTAAAAAGGAATATACTTTTTCTCTAAACAGTACATGGCACATACTCAAAAACTGACCATTTACTAGGGCAAAAAAACCTCACTATCCAGTGCAGAAAGGCAGAAGTAGCCAAAGCATCTTTCTCAGATCATGATGCAATAAAAATTATTTGTAATAAAGAACCATGGAAAAATAAGCTAAAAATTAATTGGAAACTAAATAATCTAATTCTAAAGAATGAGTGGGCCAAAGAACAAATCAGAGAAACAATTAATAACTTCATTCAAGAAAATGACATTAATGAGACAATATACCAAAACTTGTGGGATGCAGCAAAAGCAGTTCTTAGGGAAAGTTTTATATCTCTGAATGCTTAGATGAATAAAATACAGAAAAGGGAGATCAATGAATTGGGCATGGGACTGAAAAAGCTAGAAAAAGAACAAATTGAAAATCCCCAATTAAATACCAAATTAGAAATATCAAAAATCAAAGGAGAAATTAATAAAATTGAAATCAATAAAACTATTGAATTAATAAATAAAACCAAGAGCTGGTTTTATGAAAAAAAATAAAATTGATAAACCTTTGGTCAATTTGATTAAAAAAGAAAGAAGAAAATCAAATTACCAGTATCAAAAGTGAAAAGGGTTAATTCACCTCCAATGAAGAGGAAATTAAAACAATAATTAGGAATTATTTTGCCCAATTATATGCCCATAAATTTGACAACCTTAGGGTTATGAATGAATATCTACAAAAATATAAATTGCTCAGTTTCACAGAAGAGGAAATAAAATTCCTAAATAACCCCATCTCAGAAACAGAAATTGCCCAAGCCGTCAATGAACTCCCTAGGAAAAAATCTCCAGGGCCAGATGGTTTTACATGTGAATTCTATCAAACATTCAAAGAGCAATTAATCCTATACTTTATAGACTATTTGGGAAAATAGGTGAAGAGGGAGTTCTACCGAATTCTTTTTATGACACTAATATGGTGCTGAACCAGGTAGAGTCAAAACAGAGAAAGAAAATTATTGACCAATTTCTCTAATGAATATTGATGCAAAAATTTTAAATAAAATATTAGCAAGAAGTTTGCAGCAACTCATCATGAGGATGATACACTATGACCAGTTAGGATTTATTGCAGGAATGCAAGGCTGGTTCAATATTAGGAAAACTATCAGCATAATTGATTGTATCAATAACAAAACTAGCAGAAAACATATGGTCATCTCAATAGATGTAGAAAAAGTCTTTGACAATTTACAAAACCCATTCCTATAAAAACACCAGAAAGCTTAGGAATAAATGGAGCCTTCTTTAAAATTATAAATAACATCTACCTAAAACCATCAAGAAGCATTATTTGTAGTGGATATGAGCTAGATGCCTTCCCAATAAGAACAGGCGTGAAACAAGGATGTCCATTATCACCCCTACTATTCAATTTGGTACTAGAAATGTTAGCTGTAACAATAAGAGAATAAAAAGGCATTAAAGGAATTAGAAAAGGAAAAGAAGAAACTAAATTATCACTTTTTGCCAATGATATGAGGATTTACTTAGAGAATCCTAGAGAATCAAGTGAAAATTACTTGAAATAATAAGCAACTTTAGCAAATTAGCAGGATATAAAATAAACCCACATAAATCCTCAACATTCCTGTACATTACTGACAAAGTCCAACAGCAACAGATAGAAAGAGAAATTCAATTTAAAGTTACTATAGACACTATAAAATATTTGGGAGTCTGTCTGCCAAGATAAACTCAGGGCCTATATGAACATAATTATAAAACACTTTTCACACAAATAAAGTCAGTTCTATATAAATGGAAAAAAAAATATCTGTTGCTCATGGTTCGGCTGAGCTAATATAATAAAATTGACAATTTTACCTAAATTAATTTATTCATTCAGCCCCTTACCCATCGAAGTACCAAAAATTATTTTACAAAGCTGGATAAGATAACAAAATTCATCTGGAAGAACAAGAGGTGTAATGCAAAATGGATAATTTTAATTATGTTAAATGGAAATATTTTTGTATAAAAAAGCCAATGCAACCAAGATTAGGAGGGAAGCAGAAAATTGGGAGAAAATCTTTACAACTAGTGTCTCTCATAAAGGCCTCATCTCTAAAATATACAGGAACTGAGCCAAATTTATAGGAATACAAGTCATTCCCCAATTGAGAAATGGTCAAAGGATATGAACAGGCAGTTTTCAGAGGAACAAATTAAAGATATCTATAGGCATATGAAAAAATGCTCGAAATCACTACTGATTAGAGAAATGAAAATCAAAACAACTCTTAGGTAGCACATCTCTCGTGTTAAATTGGCTAAAATGACAAAACAGGAAAATGATAAATGCTGGAGAGGCTGTGGCAAAATTGAAACACTGTTACATTGCTGTTGGAGTTGTGAACTGATCAGCCATTCTGGAGAACAATTTGGAACTATGCGCAAAGGGCTATAAAAATGTTCATACCCTTTGACGCAGCAATACCACTTCTAGGGTTGTATCCTAAAGAGATCACCCAAGAGGGAAAAGAATCCATGTGTACAAAAATATTTGTAGCGGCTCTTTTTGTAGTAGCCAAGAATTGGAAATCAAGGGGATGCCCATCAATTGGGGAATGGCTGAATGAGTTGTGGTATATGAACGTAATGGAATACGTTTGTGCTATAAGAAATGGGGAACATATGGACTTCATAATAACCTGGAAAACCCTGCACGATATAATGCTGAGTGAGCAGAGCAGAACCAGGAGAACGTTATACACAACCACAGATATATGGATTCTGTGATGACTAATCCTGATAGACTTGGTTCTTCTCAGCAATACAAGGTTCAAAGACAACTCCAAAGGACTCATGATGGAGAGAGCTACCTACATCAAGAGAAACAACTATGGAGTCTGAATGCAGATTGAGGCACACTATTTGCTCTCCTTTTTTTTTTCTTTTTCTCTTTTGTTTTTGCTTTCGGTTTTGTTTCTTCTTTCTCATGATTCATTCCATTGGTCATAATTCTTCTTTACAACTTGACTATTGTGTAAATAAGTTTAATGGGAAGTTATATGTAGAAGATATATTGGATTCCATGCCATCTTAGGGAGGGATGGGGGGAGGAGGGGAAGAAAATCTGGAACTCAAAATCATGTGGAACTGAGTGTTGTAAACTAAAAAAAAAATCTTAATTAAAAAAAAATAAATACAGTTACAAATATATCTTTAAAAAGAAACAAATTCAAGGTTAAGAACTCCTACCTAAAAGTATGCAGAGATCTTTACCTGTGAGGAGGGAAAGGTTAAGTGGAAATAATGCAGAAGGGAATAAATTCACAAGGTAATGTTTTTTTAAACATTCCAGACATATCCTTTTAATTGAAGCAACCCCTATACATTTATTTGAGGAAGAAAATATTAAATAGCTTCTACAATAACTGTTTTGCTCTATGTGACAGCTGAATGAAAAATTGAAGCAACCCCTATGCATTTATTTGAGGAAGAAAAGGAAGAAAATATTAAATAGCTTCTACAATAACTGTTTTGCTCTATGTGACAGCTGAATGAAAAATGTGAATCAGAATTTCCACATAATTTAATGAAATCCTTCATTAGTGAGAAGAGACATTTGTGTTCCATATTAAACAAGTCATTTGTGCCTGGAAAGTAACTTTTAATTTGCTTAAAATTGGTACCAGTCTATTTAGTTTTACTTTGTGATTGCTGATTGCTACAGTACCCACATTTTCACAAGCAAAGTCATTTCAATTGACTGCTATAAATAGTATATTTAAAACAATTGTATTAAGAAAATATCCTGTTATTAAAAAATTCTCTCTTAACACTTGACACTTTTGTAACCCCACAGCTGACCAAACAGGAATGTTATTTATAGGAGATGCAGTAATACAGGTCAGTGTGTTTTGAATTCAATCCTCAAAGTTGTATCATGTATTGTATTTTAATTCATGTGTATTCATTTTACATTCATATATCCTAATCTGTCGTCTATCTAGGTTAATGGCATTAATGTAGAAAACGCAACCCATGAGGAAGTGGTAAGTTGCATATGTTTCTTGTTTTCCATCTTTTATCATGCATTGTGTCGTGTTTTTATTTGGATTACCTGTTCTTTCTAGACTTTTTCAATGATAGTATCTACTAAATACACAGAAGAAAGAGTTATAAAAAAATTAGCTGGGACAGGGAACTGTCCTGTGTAATTAACTAGAGATTTGTTAGTGTGAAATCTGCATCTTTCAGAAGATGGAAATTGGCCCATCTATTTGAATTTGTGGTATTAAGAACAGTCATTTACCTGGTCCATCTAATGAAAAGAGTCCAGCTGCCTCCAGTCAAAACCTACTAAATTTTGATTATGCTATTACATCATTTTGAGCATTAAATAGTTTAATGTTTGCTCAATGAATAGGCCATTAGATTTGGAACAAATGCTGGCACAATATTTTTTTAATTGAAGCCCTCTGATTAAACATGGAATCAAAGATCAGGTGTTCTAAATCAGAGCTATTACTCTTGTTCTTGAGTTGTCCATTCAAGTATTCTTCTCTGGCATGGTACTAAATGTGGGAATTCTAAGGAATTTTTTTAATTGTCACTACCCTCAAGGAAATTGAATTCTATTAACAAGCATTGGTCAAGCATGGTTTATGCCCAAGGCATTTCTACATGTAACAATTGACCTCTCCAAGTCTCAATTCCCTAATCTATAAAAGGAGTGGGTCACACTAGGTGACATTGACATATGCAAGCTAGTTTAGAAACTCTAAATGATGTTTGCTAGGGAACACTACAATCAGAGGGAAAAGTTAAAAAGTGATTACTAAAATAGCTTTTGTTTAGGTTCATATTACAAACTGCAGTGTTTTCATCCAGAACGGTAATGTTACCAATGATGCTAACAAAACAGGTTTTGCAGTTTCTAAAAGTTTTCTTCCATATGTCCTCTTCTTGAGGTCAGTGATTTCAGAGTACTTGGGAATTGTGAATATTGCACACCTTAATAATTCATGCAGTAATACAAGTACCATCAAGTTCATTCATCCAGAAAAAGGAAATTACTTTACAAGGTGATCAGTAACTGTTTATAGCTGAACTGGCCCAGTACTACAGACTGAGAATTTGTTTGCATATTGTGTTTTTTGAACAAAATTTAAAACATAATTCTTGTATATGTATACCAACCATCAGGAATAAAAAGAAACTTGACTTCTATACAAAATCATTAGAAAATTGGTAAGGTGTTAACAAATCTGTTTTAAGGTTCATGGGGTCATAGGAATTTAGAGGTGGAAATGATTGAGAACATCTAATGCAATCTCACTTATTTTAAAATTGAAGCAACTGATCTCAGAGACTTTAAGTAACTTGGCTGAAGCTGCATAGGTAGTAAGAACTGTGATTCATGCCAGTATCATAGAATTTGAGATTTGGAAGAAGTTTCAGAGGCCATCCCAAAGCTATCTAAGAATCTCCACTACAACAATCCCCTCTAAATCTCTTTTCTCTCTGATAAAATGAGGGGATTTGCCTTGATGACTTGCAAGGTGCCTCCATGTCTATGTCCATGTCCATGTCCATGTCTATGTACAATATTATGATCTTCAGTGAGAAGGAATCCACTACCACCCCATGAAATCCAATCTATGTTTGTATGCCCTAATTGGTAGAATCTTTTTTTCTCATATATCAAGCTAAAAATCATCCCCTTTGAAAATCATAACCATTCTTCTCAGTTCCCCTACCCCCTGGGTCTTAACAGAAAAAGTTTAAACCTTCTTCCACTTGATAATGTTTCAAATACATACTTCATCTGCTGGCTAAACATCTACCTTTCAGTCCTAGTACTCTTTGGATATGAATTCTAGACCATTCACTATTGTGGTTGACCTCCTATTTATTCTCTCCCCTTTATAAATGTTTTCTTTTAAATAAGGCACCCATAACTGAACACAATGATGCTGATTTGATCTGACCATGCCAGAATATTGCCATACTTAAACCTCCTAAGTCTTAGATATTATGTCTCTCCTAACGCAGGCTAAGGGCACCTAGGTGACACAGTAGATAGAGTAGCAGGCTTGAAGTTAGGAAGACATCTTCCTGAGTTCAAATCTGACCTCAGACACTAACCGTATAACCCTGGGCAAGCCATTTAACCCTCTTTATCTCAGTTTCCTCGTCTGTAAAATGAGCTGGAGAAGGAAATGGCAAACAGCTCTAACATCTTTGTCATAAAAACCCCAAATAGGGTCATGAAGAATCAGACATAACCAAAAATGAACATCAATGACAACAACAATGCAGGCTAAGTTTGTGTTCGATGTCTAGGTTTCCATATCATAATATTGACTCACACTGAGCATGCATTTAAGTGAAATCCTTACGTTTCAGATAGATTGTCTCTTAGCTATACCTCCCCTATTTTTTCTTGCTAAGATGACTTTTTTTTTTAAACTCTGGTACTGTTACTCCAAATGCAGTGCTCTGCTTCTGCCTATTGAAACATGTTGGTTCCTATACACTTGAGAAAGAACTGACTCCAATGCAAACATATTTACATTATGATCTGTATATATATTTAACATACTTATTTTAACATTCTTAAATCTTTTTAATTGTATTCAAACAATATAAATACATTGAATAATGTGTTACACAGATCTTGATGGTTCTTTGGGAAAGTGTGAAGTTATTACATGCTGGAAGACTATATTGTCCTTTAAAATACCATTTTATCACTTCTGTTACACTTTAGTGCCATAACTTGTAAATAGTAAACAGACCCCAGGATTTGGGGGAGGGGGAAGGGAACAGGGAAATATGTGGTTGTGATGCCATAATTAGCATCATCCTCATGTTCATTGTCATTCCATAATTATCCCAGTGCACCGCACCTGCCACCATCCATACCTTACCCTTTGTCATTCAGATGTCTTTCTGAAACCTGAGTAGTGGCAACAAGTAGAGAGGGAAGAGCTACTTGACAGAATAGAATTTTAGGCCTGAAAAATATAGTGTGTACCATTTCATCTAATCCCTTCATATAAGAACTAGAAGAAACTATGGGTCACATTCCATGGAGTACAGACTATGCCTCAGACATTATGTGATCCTAGGCAAGTCATTTAACTTCGGTCAAGTTCAATTTCCTTTTCTATAAAATGAGGATAATAATAGCACTTATCTTGCAGGGTTTTTATTAGGATCAAATGAGATAATATGAAAAATGTGCTTTGAAAGCTTTCAACATTATATAAATGCTAGCTATAGAGAAATGGATTTGTCCAAGTTCAGATGGTTAGTGTGTAGCAGAGTCAGTAATGAAATCTAGGTTTCTTGAATCCTATGCCATTATTTTTTTTAGTACACAACATAGGATTTTGGGAAGGACTGGTGAATTACTTATTATTTGATTATTGTTTGTTTTTAACCCATTTGTGGAATTATGCCTTCATACTACTCTATTAAGTGACAGCTTGACATATTGTGTAGAATGCTGGACTTTTATAGTAAGGAAACCTTGGTTCTTATTCTTTCTCTGAAAGTAAATGCGTATTTGGCTTCTGGTTTCTGTGCTTATCCTTGAACTAAACATTTTTTTAATCATTGACATATAAAGGCATGTATCTTTATAAAATATTTAGATAATATGAAACTGGAAGGGATTGCTAACACCTTGGATGACATGATCAGGATACAAAATAATGCTGATTATCTCTATCATTGGGATGTAATTTAGTAGCATGAAACTAAGTAGAGAAAAATGTCTAACAATTGGATTTTAACAATAAGCTTTAGAATTATAAGATAAGGGAGGTATGGTTATGAAGCACTTTTTCTGGAAAAAAGATCTGGAGGTTTTGGTTGATGATCAGCTCAAAATGAGAGAAATGTGTGGTATAAGTCCTTTATGGCAGCTACTAAAATTCTGTGCTACATTCAGAGAACAGGGGAGAAATAGTCTGCCCTCTCAAATTCTAGCACAACAAGAAGTGGTTATGTAATAGTGACAACAAATGACACTGTATGCAACATTCTGCCCCTTTAGTTATTCATTCGTGCTGAGCAGTACAGGTAGAGAACTAAAGGGGAAGCTATTTCCCAGAGTAAAATTTGACATGGCAGCTAATCAGAGTTTTTCTTTCTTAGAATCCTCTCTATTGACATTGTTGAATATCTTATATATTTTGTTCTTTTTGTTCTGCTTTTTGCATTTTATATTAGTTCTACAAATATTCCCACGCTCCCTGATTTCCTCATATTCATTATTTCTTGTTATTGCCCAACTGATAATTGGTAACTTTGTTTAAGTTATTTACTTCTATTAATATTTGAAAAAATAGAGGGGTGGAGCCAAGATGGCAGCTGGAAAGCAAGGTCTTGCGTGAGCTCACCCTCAGGTCCCTCCAAACACCTATAAAAATGGCTCCAAACAAATTCTAGAGCTGCAGAACCCACAAAATAACAGAGGGAAGCAGGCTCCAACCCAGGAAAGCCTGGATGGTCATGGGGAAGGGTCTATCCCATGGAGCTGGGAGCAGAGCAGAGCCCAGCATGGGCAGCGCCAGGACCAACCAGACTGGGAGCCATGTGGAAAAGACATAGCACCCTGAATCAGTGAGCTGTGGCAGTTACCAGACTTCTCAACCTACAAATGCCAAAGACAACACAGAAGGTTAGTGGGTAGAACAGGTAGAACAGAGTGAAAGGAGTGCATAGTCAGCCCCAGCCCTGGTGGTGCAGAAGTGGTGCAGCTCTGGGGCTGTTTCCAGCTACAGTTACTTCCAGCCCCAGGCCCACCAGTTATTTGTTGAGTTCTTTGTTGAGGTTTATCAGGAAGTGAAATCCTGTTTGACTGTTTCTGTTCTTTATCTAGTCTGCCTTACTGATCTAGTTTTTAATATTTTGTTTTATGCAAAAAGGTCTTAATGACTGCAATATATAGTCTGAAGTATAAAAAATGCTTTGCCCCCACTCATTCCTCCTTTTATCCTCATGATTTCCCTTGAAATTTTAGAACATTTATTCCCCCAAATGAATGTTCATATTTTGTCTAGTCCTCTAAAGTAACTCAAAACAATTCAAAAAAACCATTATTAAGTAGGACTTAGTAAAGACCTATTATGTACAAAGATACAAAAGTGATCACTGAGCATAGAAAGCAAAATATATATATGCTTTCCTTCCTTTCATATGGCTTGCATGCTCTTGGAGATATTATGTACAAATGTGCCTAAATGCAAAATATATACATTTCCTTGATAAGATGTTTGGCATAGAAACACATCTGAAAATAAATGTAGGTAGTATTATTATATTTATTATATTGCCAAGCCCAAACTGTAAATTGTAAATATCTACCCAGTTAGTCATGTGTTCTTTTATTTCTATAAGTAGGGCTTCATACTTGATTTTGTTGTGTTGTTGTTTTTAGTAGGCAGCTAGGTGGCTCAGAGGATAGAATAGTGCTCAGCCTGGAGTCAGGAAGATCTGAGTTCAAATCCAACCTCACACACTTACTAGTTATGTGACCCTGGGCAAATCACTTAACTTCTGTTTGACTTAATCTACTGGAGAAGGAAATAACAAATAAATTTATTATGTTTGGCAAGAAAACTCCATAGACAGCATTGGCATGCTCTAGTCCATTGGGTCATGAAGACCCAGAAACAACTGATTGACCAAACCACAAATTGTTTTTATAAAATTCCTGATTGTGTCTGGTAGGTTAGATGCCAGCACTTTGTGTGTTATAGTTATTTTCAGTGAATTTTTTTAAACCTCTCATTCCCCAGAATTTTTGTTAGTACTGTGTTGAACCTGAAATGAATTTTGCTGATTTTCTTTATATTCTTCCACTATTCTAAGGCCATTAACTGTCTCAATTACTTTTTTCTACTAACCTTTATGGTCTTTTTAAAAATGGATAACACTATAATTTTGTGATTTTTAATATTTCTATTTTTAGTTTTTTTCATAGTTAGATCATATAAGAATTGAAAAAGTAGAATATCCTTGCATTATGCTTATTTGTTCTAGGGAAAATTTACAGGGCTAATTTATTTGAAATATTTTACTTAAGATCTATATCAAAGAACTGCCCTTTCATACCTATGCTTTTTAGGTTTTATAGGATTAGATGCCTGATATATTTTGTCTAAGTCTTTTTTCATTTTTTTATATTTTTTTGTATTATGGATGATTGATTATACTGATTATTTTTCTAATGTTGAACAAATTATTACATCCTTATTATGAATCCAACTGGATCATAGTCAAATATTCTCTGAATATATTTGTGTAGCCTCCTTGCTATGAATTCATTTAAGATTTTCAGAAGAATATTCATTAGTAAAATTGATGTACAGTTCTTTCTTTGCCTCATCTTTTCCTGGGTTGGGCATTAGGACTATCTTTGTGTTATAAAGAGCTTTGTAGATTATTTTCTGTCTATGTTTCAAAAATAATTTATGAAGAATAGGTATGATGTTTTCTTCAAACAATTAGCATTTTCCTCTTTTTTGCAATTATAACTCCAGAGGAGAAAGTGAGTCTGGTGACTTTGCACAGCCCTCCCTCACTCAAATCAAAGTCAACTGCAAGTCATGTCATCATCTCCCTGATGTCATGTTCTTCTTTAAAAATGAAGGGCAAACGCAATAGCTATCCAAAGAAATACTTTTTCAGAAAGTTGTCTTTGAATATTTACTATACTAATGGACAAGAGAGAAAAAGGATGGTCAAAGAAAACTGGAACTATTTGATAAATCATTCTTGTAAGAATATATTTTCAATCAGGTTTTAAAGGCTATAATGATAAAGAACATTAGCATGATAAAGTAGCACAATGAAGATAATTTGTAATTTACTTCATTTTCATTACTCTCAATGAATGGTTTAGAATTAATTAGTGATACTTGAGGCATTGATAAATTATAACTAAGCTAAACAAAATAAATGTAAATGTTTTCTATTAAAATTGAAGTTTATCTCAAAAATTAACATTTGAGTTAATATACAGAAAAAATTACAAAACATATAGTGTTGACATTAAGATCATTTAACTATTTGAACTTTTATTATTAAGAATTAGTGAGTCAAGTCAAGGCGGGGCAGAGCCAAGATAGCGGCTAGAAAGCAGGGACTAGCATGAGCTCCCCGCCGAGTCCCTCCAAAAACCTATAAAAATGGCTCTGAACCAATTCTAGAACTGCAGAACCCACAAAACAGCAGAGGTAAGCAGGGCTCCGGCCCAGGACAGCCTGGATGGTCGCTGGGTGAGGTCTATCCCACACGGAGCTGGGAGCAGAGCGGAGTGGAGCAGAGCAGAACCCAGCATGAGTGGCACAGACCAACCAGACCAGGAGCCGGGCGGAGCATGCCCTAGCACCCTGAATTAGTGAGCTGCAGCAGTTACCAGACTTCTCAACCCACAAAAACCAAAGACAACAGAGGAGAAGGTTAGTGAGAAAAGCTGCAGGAGTGGAAGGAGTACCCAGTTCGGCTACTGCCCGGGAGGCAGCGGAGGTGGGGCAGCTACAGAAGTACAGCTGCAGTTGCTTCTGGCCCCAGGCCCACCTGGTGGGAGGAATTAAGTGGCAGATCAGAGCAGCAGTGAAGAGCCTGCTGAAGATCTAAGTCCAGTCTGGGTTGGGGGTTCTTGGGGAAGGAGGAGTGCTGGTGTGGCAGAGCTGGGACATCCCCCCAAGCGTGGAAAATAGTTCTCTTAACGCCACAAGCAGTCATACCCCGCTGAAAAACTCAAGGGTCAAGTTAGTTGGCTGGGAATATGGCCAGGCAGCGAAAATGCACCCAGATTCAGTCTCTGACTCTGTATTCTTTATTTGGTGACAAAGAAGACCAAAACATACAGACAGAAGATGTTAACAAAGTCAAAGAGCCTACAACAAAAGCCTCCAAGAAAAACATGAACTGGTCTCAGGCCATGGAAGAGCTCAAAAAGGATTTGGAAAAGCGAGTTAGAGAAGCAGAGGAAAAATTGGTAAGAGAAATGAGAATGATGCAAGAAAACCATGATAAACAAGTCAATGACTTGCTAAAGGAGACCCAAAAAAAATACTGAAAAATATACTGAAGAAAATAACACCTTAAAAAATAGACTAACTCAAATGGTAAAAGAGCTCCAAAAAGTCAATGAGGAGAAGAATGCCTTGAAAGGCAGAATTAGCCAAATGGAAAAGGAGGTCCAAAAGACCACTGAAGAAAATACTACCTTAAAAATTAGATTGCAGCAAGTGGAAGCTAGTGACTGTCTGTTTTCTGATGGAAAGCCTTCCTCAGTGGAGCAAGGGGTGATTACCTAGAAGTTGGAAATAGCTCATACCTAGAAAGAGATGAATCTTTCAACTGAAGAGAGTCCACTAGGTCATGATTGGGTTGTAGTTGGCATCAGTTGGGGGAAATTTCACAATGATTACAAAAATTACTGAAGTAAATTCTAGAAAAGAATAAGGCACAGAATAATGTCATTATTTAGTAGAGATATTTCAGGACAAAGCTTAAATAGAGGCAGGGATATAGTCAGAACAAAAAGTGAGAGGATGTGGCCAGGGCAGTAAAAATAAATTATTTGAGAAATAAATCAACAAATATTTCTTGTGTGCTGCTTTTGATGCCATGATGTGAAGTTGACTCTGGGTTCCCAAAGAATATTCCAATGGAGTATGTACCTTTGCAATTGTATTGAAGGTTCAAAGTTCACCCCATAGAATACTGAAACTGCACCCTGGCCACTTCTAAGTGATTAACTCATCCCTGAATTATTTAGGTACTTTGGCATGAGAAGCAATCCCATTATAGTCTGTCAAGATCATCTAGTCTCACCCCCTCAATTTGCAGATGAAGAAACCTAGCCCTAGCAGGGTTAAATGACTTGTCTAAGGTTACTCAATCAATAATTAGCATACAAATTTCAAATTCGGGTCTACTAGCTTTAAATTCATCACTCTTTCTACTGTATTATATTGAAAGTACAATGTATTTGAAGAACAGTGAATATCATAAGAAGAGATATCAGAAATTATCTGTTCTAGCCACCTGAAGCATGAATTCTCTTTTCAGCATCACCATTTGGTGGTTCTCTAACCTCTTCTTTCAGAAATCTGTCTATAGGGAACACAGTATGTTCTTTCATGTATAAATAGACCACTAAACATGAGGCAAAGGTTGATATAGGATACTAATTGGAGAGAAGTATGGAATCTGATTAAATGAGATCTTTAATGAGAGAATAGGGAATCAAAAAGAGAGATAGAGCTAGTATTTTATACTTTTGATACATTATATAGTACATTAAAATATGTAAATAGTATATATTAAACTATTAATCCTTGGGAATTGATACAATCAAATACTTAGCTTCATTCCTTCAAAAGACTGTCTTGAATCCTCCAGTTATCAGTGTCCATCCCACCCTGCTGAAATTGCTCTGTTTCATTGTCCATGTTTTTGTATGTGTGTGTGTGTGTGTGTGTGTGTGTGTGTGCGCGCGCACACGCATCACTCCTCTTAACGATTTATTGGTGAACATATGTTATGGCATTACACCAGTAGAATATCAGTTTTCTTGAGGTCAGGGAACACTAAACTGAGACAATACCTGGCTAATTATCATAGTCTGGTCATTAAATCATTTTTTTTCTCTTAAAGGAAGTCAATTTACCTTATCCTTAATTTACTTATCTATAAAATGTGAAATTTGAACCAGATGATCTTTAAGGTCCCTTCCAGTGGTCAAAGTGTGTAAAATTAACTACCAACAGTAAAAATGTTTTACCTCATAACCATAGGATTGAAAGGACCTTGTGAACTTTATAAACATCATTATAATATTGCAATTTGGTAATGATAATGATATATTTCTATCATACTTTAAGGTATATAAAGTGCTTTCATCATAACTTTTTAAAAAACACATTGTGTCTTATTCTTCCAAAATTAAATCTGAGGAAAATGAGGCTCACACCTGAGGCAGAAAACTTATCTCCTAACTTTGGTATAACATGAGTAGTAAGTCTAGGAATTGTGATTTTGACATCTGTCCTTCAGCACTCTTCACATAGCCCATTATATACAGGTTGCCAGGTAAATTCCACAACATTTGAGTCTTCACAGAATAATCAACAAATATGGTTGGCAAAGGTAAATGGATCAGGTTTTTGTTTCTTTGACTGGTTTTTATTTCAAGATCTTCTACAGTAAGACTGAAATTCCCTTTCCCTACAAAGGCTCCTTCCTTCATTAAAATATTCCCTTAAATAAATCCTTAAAAATAAATGATTTGAATTTTATTGGTACATTTTTAAAAGCATTTCATTAGTGGTATGAAAAATAGATAAATGTTTTCCCCTCTTACTATATTCATTTTTATGTTTTGTAGAAATTTACAGTTTTCTTTAAGTCCATATCAATTATAGTAGACAGAGTGTAACATATTCTGTTTGCTAGAGTAATCTGAAATATAAAAACCTTCTGGGAATGGAAAAGGTAAGAAGGATGTCAGCTTCCAATCAGATATTTTAGAAAGGTAAACAGATTTGAGAACAATTTTAATGCTCTATATATCAATATATTTACTGGAGTTCATCATTCCCTAAAAGAGGACAAGAATTTCGGACTCCAGACCCATTAGAATTTACACACACACACCCCTTTTTTTGTAAATGAATGTTTTGTAGTCTGATTTCATGGGTTCATCTGAACTTCTGGCAGTGGTTATGGTATAGCCATGAAAAAGAAAAGAAAGTTTCATTGGTGAAAACTTCCTTTCCAATCTACATTACTCCAGTACCTGTATTGTCTTAAATAAACATTTTTTTTCTTCATTACTACTTTAAAAATAATCTTTGTTCTCTCAACTTTAAGAAATCTATGCCACACTGTACAGAAATCAATAATAAACTCTCCTTCTGCCAGTTCTTCCTGAAGCTATTTACTTGTTTTCCGAAGATCAATAAAGCTCTTTGCCAGAGTAGTTTGCCAGTTTTTGATGCTGTTTTTCATGTTTAAATCATACTTTCTTCTGTATTTTGACTGAGGCAAATCATCTTTCTTTGTGGGTTTGCATGATCCTTCCCTCAAACCGGCCCATTCTATAATATCCTATATAATGATTGAAATGGGTTTTTTAAGAGTTACAACTTTTAAACATTTTCTTGGAGTAATATTCATTCTTAAAAATCACAAAATTAAAAACTCAACAAAGAACAATGAAACATATGTGAATGTCCTTAGGACAGTGTCTGATATAGATCAAGTACCTAAGAAAAATATTGTTGATTAACTTACAGGACTATCCTTACCTTCTAACCTTTGTGGTTTTGGTCACGCATTTCTTTAAGCCTGTAATTCTACATCCACAATCTCTGTCTTTGTAAATCATACTCATTCATCAAGGTTTGTGTCTGGTTTCACTTCTTATTTAAAGTGGCCTACTGAGTTTCCTGGCAAAAAGAGATCTCACTTTCCTGTAATCTCACAAAGCAACTTTTCTCTATATTTTTTATCAGTTAGTCAGCAAACATTTATTAAGTGCCTACTATATGCTGGGCACTGTTGTAAGTGTTGAGGATGCAAAGAAATATAAAAGACAGTCCCTGATTTTGAGAACAGCAAGAGAAAATACGAAGAACTGAAAGATGGAGTGCCTTGTTTGAAGAACAACAAGAAGACTTTGTGATGGGGCTTGCATGTAAGGTGTAGAAGGACTAGAACAGCAGAAGAGGAGCAAATTATGAATGGCTATGAATACTAAATGGAAGGAATTTTGTTTGATCCTGGAGATGATAGAGGAGTAACCGAGTCACAACTGTGTTTTAAGAAAATCCCTTTGTAGGCTAAATGGAGAATGGATTGGAGTGAGGAGAGATTTGTGTTTGGCAGACCAATCAGCAGGCTATTTCAAAAGTTCAGGCATATGATAAGGGATTGTATCAGAATGGTGATAGTTTTAGGGGAAAAAAGATGATTCCACCGTTAACACTTAGGTTATGAACCTGGGGGACTTGGAGGATGATGGTGCTCTCAAAAATGATAGGAAATTTGAATGAGGGAAGAATTTGGGGGGGAAAGATGAGTTCAAATTTTGGAGATGTTGAGTTTATGATGTTTATAGGATATTCAGTTCAAGATTTCTAATAGGCAGTTAGAAATGTCAGATTAAAGGTAAGCAGAAACGTTAGAGCAAGATAAATAGACTTGAGAATAATTAGCAGAGAATGAGTCCATGGGAGTTGATGATATCTCCAGGTAAAACAGTATAGACTGGGAGAAGAGAAAAAACCCAGGACAGAGTCCTGTGGGATACCCACAGTTAGTTGGTGTAACCTGGATGAAAATCCAGGAAAGAAGACTGAGAGGGAGTAGTCAGATAGTTAGGAAAGGCAGGAAAAAGCAGTGTCATGAAGACCTAGAGAAAAGAGATTATCAAGAAGAAGAAGGTGATCAATACTGGCAAAGGCTACAGAGAAGTCAAGAAGAAAAAATATTAATAAAAGACTATTAGTTTTGACAGTTTAGTGATTGTTAGCAGTCAAAGGGAGTGATTTCATTGAATTATGTTGTTGGAAGACAGACTATAAAGAGTTAAGAAGAGTGAAAAAGGCAGAAATGAAGATACCTATTATAGATGGTCTTTTCAATTAGTTTAACCACAAAAGGCAAGAGAGATATGCCATGATAACAAGAATGATTGGATAAAGTGAGGTTTTTTTGCTTGTTTGTTTGTTTTATTTTTAAACATCAGAGAGATGTGGGCACATTTTAGGGAGTATATTTTATATTTTAGATATTTATGAATGTCTAATCTTTCATACTCAATTGAAAGGGACTATTTATTAGTTTTACTGATATATCCATCACTTTCTAGTGCAAGAGCTAGAGTAGGAATTAATAAATATTTATTAAATTGAAATGAATTAAATTTATGCATTTTGGAAGTATGATAAAATTTCAGTTAACCTTAAGAACCTTTAGGTAACTACCACTCTGTTTGTTTGCCAGGATAGACTTTTTTTTGTTTGGATTTTTTTTCTTTCTCTGGCTTATAATCAAGAGTAAGAGAAAGCTTGGAAGTAGGGATTTGATACTACCCTAAGATAGGAATTGAAAAATCTGAGTAGGTTGGATGTGAGACATTGCACTCTTGTTTCAGGTCTACTAACTAAAATGAGGGCTGAGATGCTTCTTTCCAAACACATTATTACATTGTAATTCCTTAAATAGGAATTATTCCTTTCTAAATAACTGCTCCTACCACTCCCTCCCAAACCTGGGACATATTCATCCCTAGCTGCCATTATGCATGTTTGGGGGATGGAGAAGGAAGTGGAAGCAGCTATTCAAAATTTTAGAACAGATTAAATAATGTCACTTCTGAAAAACAAGGAATTTTTTATGTTCTATTTATGTTAAGTAAAATAGGAAATAACAAAACCTCATTTGTGACTCATTTCTTTCATCCAAACTTCTTTTTAAATTTCTACCTCTGCTTCACCTCAGGGCATTTTTTTCTGAGCTCTATCAGTAGTGTTTTTACTACTTACCCAATTATACTTTAAAAATTTTATAAATGGTAGACTGAAATGGTAAGTAGTTCCCTAACTAGAAGTAGGAAAGATCCAGAAAGACCATTTCTGACTTTGACTTGCCGTATAAGTGATAAGCAGGAAAGTTTCAAAAAGTTCTAGAAAGAAAAAAAAAAGTAATGGAGAGATAAATCTCCTAAATGTATCCACCTTGAATACTGATGCCTAAGTGCCTATTTCAATTCAGTAATATGAACAAAGCAACAGCCATCTCATATTCACCCCAGCAGTTGAATGATCAACCAGTCACCGGAGGAATCTGGAGGAAAATGTCAAATTCTCTAATACTAAGCTCTCCATAACTTTTAGAGACCTGGATAACTTGACTCCCCAGCTCTAGTTTGTAGGTGGCAATGCTCTGGGATTATATTTTGTGTGTATTAATCTAATTGGACTGTTGGCTCAGTCCCCAGCTAGCTGGAAAATTTTGCCCTCTTCCCCTCATGCTATATTTCAACTCAATCACAGTAACATAGTCCTAGGGAGTCTATTACACAAGCATGACTAACCACATTTATACTCCACCACAAAAGAGAAAAGAGAAAAGAAAAATAATACAATAACTGTTATCAAACCTAAGGAGCCTTTTATTCATCTATAGATATAGCTGATAGTTCTAAGAGTAAAGATCAGGTTCTTAGACACAAAATTTTGCATTGACCCACTAACACTCCTCTCCCCCAAATTACCATTTGTTTTTCTGTTCATAGGGTCCTCAAACATCAATACTCAGTTGAGGAGAATCAGAGCCTGGGGACACTAATTCCTCCTTCAATTGCTTTCTCCCTTCTTGTTCTTGGTCACTGATTTGAACTAAAGATTCCCTGTCTGATTACTTCCTTCCATGGCTAGTTCAATGTCAAATGCTCTTCTAGAGTGTTCACTGCTAGTGCAACAGTATCGTAGACTCAAAGGCACTTCCAAATGTAGAGAGTGATTTAAGCATTTACTATAAGCCAGATACTATAGGTAGAAGTGAAAAAAAAATATTTCCTACTCATAATCAGGGCAGCAAGGTGGTGCAGTGGATACAGTGCACAGTCTGGAGTCAGGAAGAGTTGAGTTCAAATTTGACCTCAGACCTTACTGTGTGACCCTGGTTAAGTCATTTAACCCTGTTGGCCTCAGTTTCCTCATCTGTAAAATGAGCTGGGGAAGGAATTGGCAAACTACTCCACTATTTTTGCCAAGAAAACCCTAAATGAAATCAAGAAGAGTTGAACACTGCTGAAACACATTAACAATGATACTCATAGTAAACTATTGATATAGTCCAGATATAAGCACTGAATATTCCTCATGCTAACTAAGTTGTTCTTTAAGTTTTTTTTTTTTTTCTTCAGAGAGCTCCATGTAATGGAATCTTTAAAAGTATTGGGTGGGTTTTGATAGACTGACTCCTAAATATTTTATAAATTTTGTAGTTATTTTAAGTGGAATTTTCTTTTATATTACTGCTTCTTGGAATTTGTTGTTATTATATGGAAATGCAATTATTTTGTTTCAGGCAACTTTGTTGAAGTTTTAATTAGCTTCTTTGCTGATTATCTAGGATTTCCTATCATTTTGTCAGCAAATAAGGATAGTTTTGTTTCTGTTTTGCCTATCTTTACTCCTTTAATTTCTTTTCTTTCTTTCTATTGCAGCATTTCTAGAAATATATCAAATATTTTAACTCCTTTGTTAATTAAGAAAGCTTATAATTCATCCCTATTGCATACAGTACTTAACTTTTGTTTTAGATATATGCTTTTTAAAAAGATATTTTTAAAATATCCCTCTAAGCTTATAATCTGTGTTACATTCTTATACTAAGTGATTTGTTTGTTATTAAAGTGTAAATCAGGGTTGTATTTTGCATATTTTTTTTGTTTGTATCTAATGAGAAAAATTTTGTAGTGTGGTGTAATGGCAAGCAAAGTGGGCCTTTTTGTTTTGCTATTTTTTCTTTTGGAGTTCTAGTTCTTCTTAGCACTAAGATAATCAAGTGCCTTTGATTGGGACTTGCCTTTGTTTGAATCAAGAGTCTTCGGTGACCTGCTTACATCTCAAGAAAGCCTAAGTCACATGATTTTGAGTCACATAGTTGTGATGCTCTCTGTGGGCTGACCCTGAAGAAGTGTATATATACTTTGAGGTTAGCATTTTGCTTTGGTAGCTCACTCATTGGAAGAGTGTTCATGCAATTTGGCCAGACAGAACTCTGGGTATCCATTAAGAAGCCCCTGGCTTTGAAAACCCAGATGTTGGTGCTTCTCTCTCTAGTAACTATGTATTTATTGCTATGGACAGACAGCTAGAAGCCCTGTCTGCTGACTTGTATTATTTGTTCTGTTTACATACTTTCTGCTTGTAATTTCTCTTTATGTTTTCTCTGAAGTTCAGGGTGCTGACTTTTTTCCCTGATTTAAGTGAATGATATATGTATGTTTTATTAAAGTGAGACTGTAAACCCCTTAAAGTTGCTTTCCTTAAAAAAGCAGATCCAAGAACCTGTGCTAGCAGCCCTTCCATGTGCTGGTGTTGTTGGTCTTATACCTCCACAGCAGCTGCTAGTAGCATTGTTGTTAGATGTGGGAATATTTTTTTTTTATTTTTAATATGAATATTTTGATTTTCTTAATGTTTACCATATGTTCTATTCTATTACAAGCCCAAATTAGAGAAAATTGAATAACTTTACATGAATTGCTATAGTGTGTTTGACAGTAATATATTTTACACTTTCAAATAAATATCCATTAATTATATTGGTTTATAGTTCTCATTTTTTCTTTCCTTGCTATAGTTTTGGAGCCAAATTTATCTCATAAAATCACACTAGTAAAATTTTTTCTTCCTCAATTTTTGAGAATAATTTTTGTAGTACTGGTATTAATTAGCCCTCCTTTCTCTGGTAGTTTTTTAAACATCACACAAATATCACACAAACATCACATGAATTTCATGAAGCATCAGATCAATGCTATGCTAATTATATGCCAGCATTAAACATCATGCCAAAGTCACAAAACTATCATGCCAATGTCATGCCAGTTACATATCAATGTCATGTTAATATTAGTCACCATGCAATCATTATTCCATTTTATTAAATATCACACAAATATTCACCCCAATGCCATGAGAACTTCATGCCAATATTAAACCAAAAGTAAATATCACACCAATTGATGCACACATCACATCAATTATATGCCAATATCATGCCAATAAATAATAGCTCTAATTTCAATATTATTTGTTTTCAATATTTTGTTTTCCCTTTTATTATACTTTCTGGTAGATTAGTCCTATTCATATAGAGGAACATTAAGCATTCTACAATCATTGTGTTACTGTCTATGTCTTCTTGCAACTCAGTTAATTTTTTCCATTATGGATTTAGATATTATGACATTGAGAACATATAAATTCAATATTGATTACAACCTCTTTTCTTTTTTTTCTTTCAATAATTTCCTTGTTTATCTCTGTTCATATTATGAATTGTGATTTTTTCTTTGTCTGATCCATATTTTCCTTTGTTCTATTTATATTTACCTGAGACATAGTAAATTTTATCCCAGCCTCTCATTCTTATTCTAAGAATGTTTTGATTTTTAGATGTGTTATTTTCAAATAGGCAGTTTTAGAGTTTTGTTTTCTTAGCCAATCTGTTACTTTTTATGTTTTTCTTTTCATTTTATGTGACTGTTTGATTCATTCACATTTAAATAATGAGAGTTAGCTTTGTACTTCCGTTCAGTTCCATTTGTAGTTTTCTTTTTCTAAATTAGGATTCTTTTGTCTTCTTGTGATTTTTCTTGTGAGCATTTTTTTTTGTAATCTGATTTAAGGCAGCCCTTTTCTCACATGCACCTCCCTTATGAGTCAATATTTTCTCTGTTTTTTTTAGAATTTTACTTAACTTATTGATTTCTTTTTAATTACATAATTCCTTGATTCTTTTGCCTCTCCTTTTCCCACTTAGTGAAATGTATTTTTACCCAGAAATTTTTCCCTCTCTCTTCCAATATAGCTTATTCTGTTTGTCGAGAATCCTTTCCCCACCTCAACTGCTGCCTTTTCTGCATTTCTTTCTAAGAAATATTTTTTGCCTTATTCTTTTCTTTAATTCTCTTCCTTTTGATTGATGAAGAAGATATATGAATAGTAAGCCTGGAAAGGCAGATGAACCAGAGATATAAGAGCCAAGCTGATTAGTTAATATTTGATCCTAAAAGCAAAAGGAAGTCACTGGAATTTCTTGAGCTCAGAAGTGACATAATTGTGTCTGTGCTTTAGGAACACTACTGTGGCAGCAATGTGGTGGATGAATAGGGCATGGTGGGGGGAGATATACTGGAAGGAAACACAGAGTCCATTTATTCCAACCCCTTTATTTTGTATTTGAGGAAATTTAGGCCTAGGCAAGCTAAGTGATTTGCCCAAGGCTACAAAGATAGTAAATGATAAGGTGAGATTCACAACCAGCCCTCTTTCTCCAAAGCCAGTGTTCTTTCCATTGCCTAACATTATTTATTAATGTGGAGACTATTGCAGTAGCACAGTGTAGAGGGGATGAGAGTCTGAATTAGGGCATCAGCCATGTGAGTGAAGGCTACAAAGGATGTTATGGAGGTAGAATTGATAGGACTTTATAAACTATTCCCAAACCTTTGCCTGTCAGGTAGAAATATATTAGAATATTAGAAATATATTGGAAAAGGATGAACAATCATGGCTCCCATGATAGAAATTGATCCTCAATTTCTTTTGATCTCAATATAGGGAATAGTAAGAGCACTCATCACTGCACTTGGTGAATTCAAATCCCCTGCCCCTAATGAACCACATTCTTGGGAGCTGAATAGGCTGTTAGATATGATTGTTGAGTCGTTGCCATTAACGTCCAAAAGATTATGAAGAATGGAAGAGGTACTAAAGGGATGAAATTGGGGAAAAGACTGCTTTGATTTTTAAAAAAGACAATAAAATTTGCAAACTGTGGCCCTGAGAGTTTGATTTTAGATTAGAGCTGTCTAAAAATAAGATGTGGTACACACGAAAATGCTGAAGTCTTCCTCAGGAAAGATCTTCAGGAACAAATTGGATAGCCACACGTCTAGTATAGTTTCGAGGTATTCTTTTTGTGTTAGAGCTTTCTTCCAACTCTGGCTCCAACTTTGAATATTTACTGATTAATTAAGTCGTTTCACTGTCCTTAAAGAAAGACTGCATCTCTCCAGTGCTGACAACCCTGAAATCCACATGGTATTGGGGACTAAGATCAAGGTTGACATGATGCTATGGCTATAAGCCTTCCTTGTAGCATACTCTATTGCAAACAGGACTTTCTCATCTGGGCAGGAGAGTCCACAGTGGACTGTAGAAAAACAGACAGAATTGGTAAGGACTGAGAAACAAGAGATGGTTCACAAGGAGAGAAAAACATCAGTTATCAAATTATCAAAGATGAAAAAAATAAAATAAATAATGTGTTGGATGAAAGAGAAATTCCAAGGTCTTAAAGAATGGGTGGATAATGCAGTTGTACAGGAAATGAAACTAGAAAATATGGATTGAGATCATGGGAAAATTCAAGCAATTAGTATCTCAAAAAGTTTGATCTCCTAAAATGTTCCGATACAATGTGACACATTATAATGGACTTACAAATATGTAGCTAAGGCCTGGGTTAATGTACCATTCTTCTGGTTTATCTGAATCAGCTTCAGCTACAAACAGCTCCTAGAAGACATTGTTAGTGTTTCCGAGCTGTGTCCTTGCTGTGCTGGTCACCTCTTCTCTTTATGAAGGACTTTGGAAATCCAAAAGTCCATTTCTGAATTAGAATTTAATAAAATATGTCTTAAAATTACATAGCAAACTTCTAAAAGAATTATATACAGTTTTTATACTGTCTGTGACTCAAATAATAGAATTCAAGAACAGTAAAAAAATTTGTGTCATGAAAAATATACAAGCATACTATCCAAAGAAGAAAAACTTAGATCATCAGCCAGAAAGAATGGAAATCAACACAAGGAAAAAAATAGACATAAAAACATGAATTAAAAACACACAACTGCACAGCGCAGACGTTACTATATTATTCATACCCTAAATGATAATTATCTTCAAAAAGACTATTCTCAAAAATAGATCATTGTTAATGTTTGTTCATTATGTCGTAAGGATATGAAATACCCAAAGGCAAATGGAGATAATAGAGCCCTGATTGTCATCTTGAGGGAAGAAAGAAAGTCAATTAGTTGAGTGATTCTTATACTTTAATCATCTAAAAGAAAAACTGGGAAATGAATCAGTGACCTTATTCACAAAAGAGGAGGTAAAAATGAATAAGCTGGTTACACAGTATTTTCTGGACTTTCTTTCTAAAGTTACTAAAGGCAAATGAATGTTAGTTCAAAGAAAAATAAGAAGCTAGAAGGAAATAAGTTTTCAATTCTGAACTATATGACATTAATCAAATCAGTGAGAGCACTGAAAATTATACAGTAATCAATGTGGGACTTGATGTGTACTTTAAAAATTGAAGAACTTTATCATTATATAAGCTAGAAGTAACCTTAGAGAACACATTGGTTGGCATATTCTCTATCCTGTAGGAAAGCCTCAAATAATGTTTGAGTATATCTAGTCTCAACTCCTTATTTTTGCAGCAAAAATTGAATGAAGCAGAGGATAAAGAATTCCTGATTATTCAGTTATTTAGTATTTGATTTCTATCATATAAGGACATGGCTTCCATGTATGGAAAGCATCTAGGTTTCCATACTTCAATGGATCCCTGTTCTTAATGATGAGTTAGTTTATTGATTGGGTTATTTCCTCCTCACCATTGCCCCTCAATGATGCAGATTGTAATTCATCTATGCTTTCCCATCATGTGTGATCCTCATCCATAAAATTCAGTAAATATGCCATCAGGAGTACAACTAGCATATTTAGGGCCTCCTTCTAGATGTTTGACCTTTGCTTAGTCAATTTACCAGTCTGAGGCCCAGCTTCATCTTCTATAAAATGAGAAGGCGATACTAGTCTCTGAGTCCCCTTCGAGTTCTAGATCAAAGATTCTAATATTATGTGGATACAAATGAATGACACAAGCTTTCCATTAGTTAGAAGAAGTTTCATGGAGTGGAAATATTAGCATTCATCATAGCCACTTTTTTCAGTAAGTCAACTAGCATTTAGTGTTTACTATATGTCAAACAGTGGGAAAATAGAGACAGAAACAGAGAGATGCACACACAGAGAGAAAGAGAAAGCAAAAGGAGAGGGGAGAGACAGAGACACAGAGAAAGATAGATACACAGAGATAGAGAGAGACAAGACAGAGCAAGAGAGAAGCTGAAGGTAATCCAAAAGGAGAATGAAAGGCAAAGGAATTAGCAGATAAAACCTGGAAAAGGCCTCCTACAGAATGTGGAATTTGAGCTGACTTTTAAAGGAAATCATGGAAAATAAGAGGTAAAGGAGAGAAGGAAAACATTTTGTGTAAGGAGGACAGCTAATATAAAAGCAAAGATGAGAGATGAAGCTTAAAATAGTTCAAGGTAGCTCATTGTTAGAGTGCATGGAAAGCAAGATGTAAGAAAACAAGAAAATTAGGAAGTGGACAGGAAATGAAGAGCTTTGATGTCAAATCAATTTGTGTCTTGTTGGCAAAGGGGAGTTACTGAAGTTCATTGAGCAGAAAACTAACCTTGCCAAGCTTAAATTGGGGCTAAGTGGAGGATGGTTGCAATGGGAAAGAGAACAGAGGCATGGAAACCAGGGGGAAGGCTATTGTAGTAACACAAAAATGCCCCCAAAGATAAATATAGTATTAAAATGACATTGGATTATTTGGAGCTTCCACTAAGCTAACTTACTCTCTGTTTTCAATCTTCACACTCAGGAATCACCGGCAGCATCTGCTTGGGGTGGGGGTTTTGCCCCCATAGTGATATTTCAGTATGAACCCTTTTTCATCCACAATAGGCAAGAGACAGTGTCTTTGTCCAGATGTGAACAAAAGGTATAGAAGCTGGTTATGGTAGATTGGAGAGGGAGTGGGAGAAATGACAGTAGGATAAGCTAGGCAGGAAAAAATTCTTCTAGAGAAGAAAACACTTGAAGAGGAGGCTGATGAAACATAGGCAAAGAGAAAAATCTGTGTAGCAATGCAAGTGCAAGGGACCAAAGAGCAAATTGGGAACTAGAGACTGGGGCTAGGAATATGAGTAAAAGAATCTGAAAGTTCATACATCCAACAGTGAAAGACTAGGTACAAAAGAAGCTTATAAGTTGATAAATTAACATATCTTCATAAAAACAATAGGGCAATTAGATCAAAACTCAAAATGATGGCAAAACACAGTGAACTGGTAGTATATCAAAAAAGAAAATTAACTATACTTCCCAGATCAAAAAAAATTCTGTAGATTTCCCAGAGTTAAAATTTCAGAGTGATTTGAGACAAATGTTGCTATGAAAAGAAGATATCCAGAATGACATCATGTTGGAAATAAGAGCTCTTGATGCAGAAATAAGAAAAAAATGACAATATAGTACTTAGAAAACACTGTGGGTATTTAACAAAAAATGTAGAGGATCTGAAAGAGGAAATAACATTTGGACAACAAAAAAATACTTCTTATGAGGACTTTTAGCTGTACAATTATATCCATAATACCTAAATCAAGGAAAAATAAAGTAGCTTGTAGATCAATATCACTAATGAATGAGACTTGAGAGAACTTTAAATATAATCCTGGCATAAAGAATGTACAATATATTTGCATAATTTTATAGTATTCTATACGTGTGTGTGCACGCCCTTGCCTGCACAATCAAGGGTATTTATCAAGGATAGTTATCATGTTAAAACAATTAACATGATTAGTGATATTTAATTATTATATAAACAAATATATTAATAGATGCAGAAAGTGTTTCACATAGCACTACATTCATTTATGCTTTAAAAAGGCTTAAAAGCATAGATATTAGAAAATTTTAATGTGATAACAAGTAAATATTTAAATCCAAAAGGTGGATTATTTGTAGTGGAGAAACATTGGTAATATTCCCAATAAAATAAGTGTAAAGTAAGCATATGCCCCTGTCGACAATTATTTGCCATTATTTTAGATTTGTTAGATAAAGAAATAAAACAAGAAACTAAAATTAAAGACGTAAAAGAAGAAACAATTTTGTCTATTTTCAGATGTTAAGCATGGAGAATGGAGATATAATTTCCTTGGTAGAGGGAACTCAAAAATGATGAAGCTCCCTAAACCAATGTATGTTGGTATATTCTCTTCAACTTATAGTTACAGAGATTTGCCTACAGCATTCAGTACTCAAGAAACTTGCACAGGTTCATACATCTTATATGTGCCAGAAACAAGACTTTAGCCTACATTTTTTCATGAATTCAAGGTCATATTTATTAGCTGCACTATGCTACCTCCTGGCAGAAGAAAATTTAACACATTAATTGAGGACAAACACCAAAACTTAAAAATGTTTTAGAAAGAATATTATTAAATGGCTTTAGCAAAGGAGAGAGCCAGAAAAATTATGATTCCCCCTCTGGTTTTTCTAATGATCAATTCATACATTTATATGTGTGTGTGTGTGTGTGTGTGTGTATGTGTATCAGGAAATAGTAGAAAAGGAATTTTCATTCAAAATAACTATAAAATTCACAAAATGTGTGAGTTAACCCACTAAGATCCACAATCAAGACTTATATGAACATATTTACAAAACACATTTTAAAGATGGAAAAGGAGCTTAAATAATAACAAATATATCATTCATGTCACAGTAATGATATTAACTGCATTATTTATAGATTAGTGCAAAAATAATACAACTATAATGAAAACCATGAGCAACCATATGAAAGATTATTCTAAATCCTAATAATGACTACAGATCAAAATGATTCTGATTTTTAACTCATAGTCAGCAAATTGGTTAAAATATAAGAGATATAAATAATTTCTTTTGAAGAGCCATGAAAACACAGACACAAATGGCAAAGCAGTTAATTTATCCAACCATTGAGGAAAGCAGCTTGCAATCAATTTAAAAATATCAAACTCTTTGACCTAGAAATTCTATTGTCAGGCATATACTCCAAGGCCAAAGAGAGAGGACACACATAAATAAAATATTCATAGTTTACTTTTGGTGGTAATAGGAAAACTGAAACAAAGCATATGTTTTTTTTTTATACTTCAAAAGTTATATGACAAGAAAAAGCATCAATAAAAGTAAGGTAGATTAATTGAATACACTAGGCCAAAAGATCAAAAGCATGTTTAGACAGGAGGATGTCTGAAAGAAATATCTAAGGGTTGCAGTGAACTTCAAAATCATTCTCAGCAGTGTAATCTTATGCTATAAGAAATACAGCTCCACTAAGAAAGTCATAGCTTCTGAGGACAAGAAGCCCATAGTTCTGTACCCTGTCTTTGTGATATTTTATTTGGACTTCAATTCTAGACACCATAGTTTAAGAAGGACATTGCTAAGGATATGCTAAAAAATTTCCAAACGAGGGTAATCAAGATTGTGGAAAGCCTTAAATTCAGCTCAGATGAGTGATTGTCATTAGGAAGATTAGAGATATTTAGCCTAGAGAATAAAATGCTTGGGATGGACTATAATTGCTGTGATTATTTGAAGGGTCATCATATGGAAAACAGATTAGATTTTTCTTTGGTCCTAGAAGGCAGAACTACAAGCCAAGGTAAACGTTTCAAAAAAGTGAATTTAGGAATGATGTCAGGATAAACTTCCTAACAGTTAGTTCTCTCAAAAAACTCAATACCACAACTAGGTGGCACAGGGTATCGATAGAGTGCTGGTCCTGAAGTCAGGAAGACTCCACTTCATGAGTTCAAATCAGGCCTCAAACACTTACTAATTGTGTGACCATGGGCAAGGGTAGCAACAATGTTGCTAAGCAGCTACTGTGGAGATATAAGGCCACCAACAAGAGCACACAGGAGGGCTGCTAGCACAGGGTCTTTAAACTACTGTTCTAAGGAAATCAACTTTAATGGGTTTACAATCTCACTTTAATTAAACACATGTAAATTATTACCTTAGTTCAGGGGAAAAAGTCAACACCCTGAACTTCAGATAAAACACAAACAGATATTACAAGCAGAAATTATATAAACAGAGCAAATAACAGAAATCAGCAGACAGTGCTTCTAGCTGTCTGTCCATAGAAATACATAGATAGTTACCAGAGAAAGAAGCAACATCTGGGTTTTCAAAGCCAATGAGCTCCTTAACAGCTACCCAGAGTCTTCTCTGCTGAAATAGCATGAACACTCTTCCAGTGAGTGAGCCTCCAAAGAAAATGCTAACCTCAGAGTCCATATATACTTCTACAGGGTCAGAGGGCATGTGACTCAAATTCATGTGGCTTAGGCTTCTTTGTGAGTTAAGCAGGTCATCAAAGTCTCTTGCTTTAATCAAAGGCAAGGCTCAATCAAAGGTACTTGATTGCCTTAGTGCTGAGAAGCACTCCAAAAGAAAAAAAACAACAAAAAGTCCCAGTTTGCTTGCCATTACAGCAAGGCACTCAGTCCTGTTTTCCTCAGTTTCTCACCTGTAAAATGAGCTGGATATGGCAAAACACTGCAGTAACTTTGCCTCAAAAACCCCAAATAGGGTCACAAAGAGTTGGACATGACCAAAGCGACTAAAAAACAAAAATGAAATGGGCAGTCTTGAGAGCTGGTGGATTTTCCCTCCTTGGAAGTCTTTATACAGATTTCTTATGGGCATGAGTTAGATTATATGGCTATTGAGATCCCTTACAACTCAAAATTCTATGATTCTGAAATTTTCAGTAGTTATTACTCATCCATTTTGTAGCACTGTGCATTAGCAAAATATTTCCAAGATATGTATTTCAGGAGCTGCCATTGCCACCTTATCAATTTGTACTGTGGATTGCATATCACAGAAACAATTTCAGTTGATTTTCTTAGAAAAAATCATTTAATTCAATATACTGTAAATCTGTCATTGATAAAGCTGCCCTTCACTGACTTGGTATACCCCAGGGACAACCTATTGATTGACTCTGCCATTAAGAAAATTGATTAGAGTTGAAAGAGTGTCAAGACGATAACTGATGAAGAAATAGATTCTCCTGGTAGAAATTAATGCACCTGTGTTTTATAGTTATTATATTTTTAATTACAGAGGATTGAGGGATATATTTAAGGATTTTCTTTAAACATAACATCAGCAACAACGTCACAAGTAGAAAAATAGTAGATAATGCCTTTTTAGTACTATTGATCTGGTGTAGTGGAAAGAACACTGGATACAGAACAAGAAAATCTGGCTTCAAGCCCTACCACTGACTGGGGGATCTTAGCTGCATCTCTTCTTGGAGTCTATTAATCTCCTAAAATTGCTGTGAGGAAGCTTTATAAGCCTTACCAAATTATGCGAATGTGTAGCATTATGTGCTATTTAAATGCCAGTGACTAATTATTATTAACTCAATGATTTGGATAAAATCATCAATAAGTAAATGGTTATTTAAGCCAGACTTTTTTTCAAGTACAGGAACATGCCTATTCATCTATGAACACATAGTTTTTATTCTATTAACTATAAATGTTGCTTTAAAAATATTTTAATATTCAAAGATGAATGTCCTAGTGTCCTGCTAATGAAATTGAGGATCTTCCCCACCCATTCAATAGGCCTCAGATGGAGCTACTTAAGGGAAGCTTGATTTGGAGAGGCTTGCTTGTAGGCAGACCCACACTCTTTTTCTATTAGGTGCTAAGCCCCAGGCTTACACTCATTTGCTACTAGGTTCTAAACCCCACACCTACATCTATCTTCTGCTAGATGCTAAGCCCCAGGGCTACACAGGGTATATATACCCTGTGGGTAGCCATTAAGCTCAGACTAGGGAGCTGCAGAGACTGGAGAACTGTGGAGAGTACAGCTAGAGAACTTCGGAGAGTGGAGATAAGACAGTTGCAAAGAAGACAGAATTGTGAGAAGAGATAACTTAGAGAGAACTGGAAGGGCTCTCAGAACTACAAGGGCTTTCAGAACTTTGGGAGGAGAGGACTCAGGCAATCAGACAGTTAGGATTCATGACTGTGTCTTTACAGGAAGGCCCTAGCAGAAGGGAAGGTTACAGGAGCGTTTGGCTCTTTGTTGTGATAGAGTGTTTTAACTACTTATGTATTTCTCTATTTCTGTTACATTGCTGTTGTTGTTACATTGAGGACTTACTGGTTTTGGAATACAATTAATGCTATGTCGAATTGGGGTTATTGGTTCTGGGATTTCATCCTCTGTTGTCTGAATAAATGTTTTATTTCTTCTGCTTTCTATACAGAGAGTCTCTTATATTTTGTGATTCTAATCTATTCAGGCATATTCATGATCACCATACATACCTAGTTTGTGGATTAACCATGTTATTTGATATTTCCTCTTCTGTTGCTGAAAGGATACTTTCAGAATTTCAGTAATATTTAGTATTTCTGCCAGAGAACAGTATTTCAGAATTTCAGTATTGTGAACACATTTACTAGAGAACAGATAGAAAAAAAGTAAAAAGCCAAATGAATTTGTTAATTAAGGTCGTTGTTAAAAGAAGTCAATAACATTAATGACATCAATTTAGTTTTAGGAGAATTGTAAAAAGTTTGTTTTTGTCATTCATATTTACTTTAACTAAAGGAATATAGGAAAAAGTTGATTTTTATGTATAGCAGGTGCTCTATATCTATTCCTTAAAAAATAATTGAATAAATGAATATTGGTAAAGGAAGATCTTATCTAGCTCCAGAGAAATAAATAACAAATAGAATTATGCATAGTATGGTTTTGCATTTATGTTTGTGTCTGTGTGTGTGCATGTAAAAGGGGTCTTCTCTACTGCGGGGTGGGAGGGAAAAGTTTAAAACTTAAAATGTCAGGAAAAAAAATTTAATTTAATTTTTTAAAAGATGGCTTTGAAAGTGATATCCTATAAGAACCCCTTTGCACTGATGTTCTTTGTCCTCATATTAGGAATGCACATCTGGTTTGATCTATATTCAGAGGAATGTATTATTTTATTTATACTATGGAAGGTAAGGAAATGGAAAGGCAAGCTCAAAGAGAAAAAAAGCATCATGACTTAAGCAGATGCTTTGTAGTAGATAGCTACAAATTCAATTAATCATGAAATCTGAAGAAAAGTAAAGCTTCCTTCCAGTCTTTCTTGTGCTAAGACTTAACATTATGTCTGTTATTAAGTTTGATGTATGATGATTTCTCAAAATGTCAAATGCTTCACCATTTACATGTTTACAGCATAGAAATATATGCTAAACAGGTTTTGTTTACGTGCATAAATATGTTTTAAACCATATGTAAATGATTTGGATATGAGCTGCCATTTTGGGTTATTCACATCATAGATAATTTGTCATACCTGGCATGCTTACGGTACATGTAAATCAGCATTGAAATATATTTTTCTTTATGATGTTAACTGATTTTCTTGGAAGATGAGGAACACAAATCAATTTGTGATTCTTCCATCAATAGAAAGATGAATTTGATGATTTGTGGTAAATTTTCTTGCATTTAACAAAAAAAATTGTATTATTTAATGATAGCATATACTACATATTAAAAACATATGTTTTTAAAAAGAGATTCTACTATGTGCCTTAAATCTAGCAAGCATCAATAATAAGAAAATATAAAGTAACACTAGAAATAAGTATGAGAAAATTGTACCTGGATTTTTTTTAAACTTTCTTGTATGGACTGAAAAAAGCAGGCAGCAAAGTGCATAAAATCCATATTATCTATCAAATATTCTAGGATAAATTATTATCCAACATGAATGAGAAATTCCAAAAACACTACAAAAAGCATTCATTTGTTGGTTGAATCCAAATCTATTAACCATTTCATTTTCATTAAAAATATAGTTTTATAATTTTACATATGGGAATGTTCTTATTTCTAAATTAGCAGTTCTGTTTATATCCAAAAGTTTCATTAGCATGGAAATTAGCTTACATACCACAAATTATTAGAAAATATGATTACCATGAAAATCTCATCTCCAGTCATAGTGCCAGTGGCAAAAGAGTTCAGAATTATACAATCATCATTCATTTACATCATTCATTACATCATCATTTACAAGGCAAAATAATGTTGACTCATTTAAATACTTTTTTCACAGTTCAAGATTCTTCAGTTAGAACTTAAAATTATATTTCTTTTTAAAGTTCTATAAGACAACATTAGATGGAAACTATAAAAGCTTTTTGCAGTTTTTAGATGAAGACATCAAAACTGTTTATAGTTATAAATGTTCTAAATCATTATTAATTAGAGAAATGCAGATTGGTTAAAATGATTGAAGGAGAAAGTGACAAATGTGGAAGGGATGCAGCAAAATTGGGATACTAATTCACTGTTGGTGGAACTGTGAACTGATTCAACCATTTTGGAGAGCAATGTGGAAGTGTGCCCAAAAATTAAACTACCTATTTGACTCATCAATATCATTACTAAGTCAATTTCCAAAAAGAAAACATATTAGGGGAAAAGGAAAAGAACCCTCTATATTCTAAAATATTTACAGCAGCTCTCTTTGTGGTGGCAAGGAATTGGAAATTGCAGGGACGTCCATCAATTGGGTCACAGCTGAACAAGTTGTGGTCTATGATTGTGATCGAATACTACAGTGCCATAAGGAGCTCAATGACCTTAGCAAAACTTGGGTAGACCTTCATGAAATAATAAAGAGCAAAATGAGCAGAACCAAATAAATGTTTTATACAGTTAAAAAAATATTATTTTAAGAACAACTTTGAATGAATGTATCATTTTGACTACTATAAACACCCAAATAAACTAGAGAGGATATATGAAGGAAAATGCTGTCTGCATCCAGAGAAAGTACTGATCAATAAAAGAATGATTTTGTACATGTATTGTACCTAATGATAGTCATTTCTTTTGTGACAGGAGGGAAGGAAAAAAGAAATTTATTGATAATTTTATATGTAAAACAAATAGCAACCTGTATGTAATAGATTTGCAGTTTCTTATGCAATTATTTTTTTATTATACAATGCTATGGAAGTACTTGTTTTATTCCATAAATGTAAAATTAAATAAATAAACGTTTTAAAAAGTGAAAATTTCAGTTAGTCATTAGTTAATCAGTACAGGGTTCCATACAACTGATTTTTTTTTACTATTTTCTTGAAGGGACACACTAGAAAGTATTAATTAGCAGAAGATACATACAGGGTTGTTAATTGAATGAACACACTAAATTCTGCCTCTAATTGCTACTGGCTTGTTTCCTTCTTAAGGCTTTATTGAGGCTTAAAAGCATTCTGGGGTAGGGTTGAGCTTTAGAGGTTACTAAAATTGTAGAACTTATCTTTCTAATCACTTCAGCATGAACTGAGGAAAATCTTTTGACCCTTTTGGACTAGTTTCCCTTCTCTTAGTATCAAACTGTGTACTTAGGCTTAGTCTAAAATCATGCTAAACAACTATATTATTTACTAGTAGCTTCACATAACAGAAATATCAATAGGAATTTAAAGAAACATGCATCTACTTGTAAGCCTTGATGACTACGGGAAAGGAGTGTTGGATACATAGTCCCTCCATTTTCCATAATATTGTTATGAGTAAAGGGAAAGGAAATTTTCCCCTGGAGGAAATAGGGATGTGTTGGGGGAATGAAGGAGCAAAAAGGCTGTGGGCTGACTTTTAAACTTCATTTTTCACTGTAGCTGCTACTTCCCAGTCAGGTCCTTGTTCAAGTCTCCCTTTGCTATACCATCCTATCTTGCCTCTACCATCTTTGTACATGCTTTGCCACAACACCTCAGATCTTCTTGCTGTCCCTGCTTTCTGCCACAGGAACAAGATTCAGTCCTTCAGGTCCCTGCAATAGAAACAAAAGGGACCAGTTTGGATCAGAATCCCCCTTTTCTTCTATCTGAGTGGCTTCTCTGTTGAAGGAATTTCTTTCTAAGGACAAAAATCCCATATTTAGGAAATTCAGTAATGCCTACCCTATTTCTTTGACAATGCTCCATAAAAACTTCATATTTGGTGGTGAAAAACTGAAAACAAATACTTGCTGATTTATTGTTTTAAAACATAGATTGCAATACCTGAAATTGCCTATTTTAGGAGCCCAATTATGTGGATTACAGATAAATCACATATAGGCCTCAAAGATTATTAGCTAGGCATAACTCAACTATAGTTAAAATTAGAAAAGAAATAATCATTCTTTAAATCATAATGTATACGAAAGAGGTATTACTGATTCAGAAATAATGTTTTCTGAAGTCTAGAGCTTCTTAGTATAAAAATGATATGTTCAGTAAATATGTATAAAGCCAGGAATTTATTTAAGATCTTACAATCTTAGATTTTGAGTTGGAAAGGGCCTGAGATGTCCTCTAGTCCAACTTTTTCATTTTATAGATGTGGACTCTGAGGCCTAAAGAAGTCAAGACACTGGCTTGAGGTCACATGTGTAGTAAATGTAACAACTGGAATTAGGCTCCACATTCTTTCTCTACTGCACCTTGTCACTCCCTTATCTAATAATAAAAATTCTTGTAAGGAAATGTGAAAGACAAAAAAAGCTAATCTAATGCTTACTTGGCAACGATAAATCAATCAACAAGTATTTAATACGTGCCTACCTTGGGCTAGTCCCTGTATCAAGCAGTGAGGAGATGAAGACAAAAGCAAGATGGATGGTCTCTGCCTTCAAGGAGATTCTATTCTAATAGGAAGAAAACCAGGGCTTCAAGGAGGCAGAGGTAAGAAAGAAAACTATCTTAGGCTTGAAAAAAATCAGGGAAAAGGTAGTATCTGCAGTGGTAGATTATAAAAGGCAATAAGCATATTATCTCTATTCATTTCTATGGAGATACCTTTAAGTGTAACCTTCAATATTGCCCAGTGCAAGTAAGGGTAAGCATTACATGGTTCCTAATGACTAATATTTAGGTAATGCCAGCACGATGAATATTTTCTCTTGTAATTGGCATTATAGTTTTGTCATTTAAGGAGGTTGCAGTGAATCTGCTTTTATGTTTGAAATAATATTCAAATGATATTTGTAAAAGTAATATTTACAGATTAAATTTTACTTAGGTGACCTTCCCATCGAAGCCCTTTCCTGTTCCTACAGCTTGTTAGTTTTCTTTTCCTCCTCAAATTTTCTTGTGATTGTATATCTCTTTCATCATGTTGCAATAATGGAACATAAGCTTCTTGAGGTCACTGGCCTTCATTTATTTTGGCCCCAGTGCCCTATATATAGTTTATATTTAATAAATGCTGAATTTCATTGAATTTATTTGGGGGGAGAAACATTCTGTCATTATTAATTCCATCTGAGCTTTCCAAGGTCTCAACCCTACAAAGGTAATTATCAACCCCAAATGAGTGGGAGGAAGACTAGATATAAATATAGATATATGTGATTGGTCTTATTGTGGTGGTAAAGTAGCTCTTCTTTGTCACACTGACAGGTACATCTATTACGAAATGCTGGCGATGAAGTTACCATCACTGTTCAGTATTTCAGGGAAGCTCCATCATTTCTGAAGCTCCCATTAGGTAAGAAGAAAAGGGGAAAATTCAAGGATAAAGGTAGAATTCCCTCCCTTCCTGCCAAATTTATCCAAATGGAGTAGCACTGACAGGAATAGAAATCTTTTATGAAACCATATATTGAAAAGAAAGGATTTGTTTTGATACATTGACCAATATAGTGTTCTATATTCTTAAGATCCTCTGCATTCTAAACTATCTTGTGACTGCCCTTTTAAATTTAACTAGTGGCAAATGAGCCTCTCTTTTTCCTTTTCTGTACCTACGTGTATTCCTTATTCATTATGGTGGTTTATGACTTTATTACTCTGGGCTCTGATTTTTTTCCTCTAACCTATATGGATATTTCCTCTGCTTACACAGATTGAAACCTGTCCATGCCTTAATAGATTATTTAATGAAATCTGTGAATAAAATCATCAATAAGTATATATTAAGTACCTTCTTTGTGCTAGACACTGTAGTAAGCACTGAGATTTAGAGAAGACACTCAAAACAAGCCCTGCTCTCAAGGAGCCCACAATCTAATGGGGGCGGGGAACAACATGCCAATGACTGTCTTGCTGTGTATGTGACCCTTTTCTAGCCAACTTTTCTTCTGTGGTCACATCATACTCTGATTATGACCATGAGTTCCTGCACGCTATATTTGGTCCTATCGCCCTGACGGCAAACTCTGGCAACCACTACAAGGCTGAAAGGACTTCTAATACAATCTATAGTGAGAACCATGTACCTGTCACCTAAGCCTCATCTGAGAGAACTATAGAAAGGTTCAACATGTAGATGTGGTCAGAGCTGATGATATTTTGACCTATACTAATTTCTGAAAGCTGCCAACTAATAGCTAGAGGTCTGGTGTTCTGCTGTAATGAAGGAAATGGCCACTATTCCCTTGTCTTGGAAAAATTAAAATTTATGATGTAAGCAGAAAACTGCTTATACTTCAGATTTGTACATCAGATGAATTTAGTAGATTTACTTTTCTCTGAAGTATGACATTAATGTAATGCTTAAAATTAGTAAAATTCAGCAAATTATGTATGTATTTCCAAAGTGCCATTACTTATCTAGTCTGAATAACAGAAATAGTTGATTGAGAAAATTAAGTGATATGTATATTGGAAAATAAAGTAAAACAAGAGCTGATTCAATGTTTTCAAGTTTTTGAAAGTAGATGAAATTCCTTAGGATGGAAAAATTCCTTAATTAATGAAAGTAGCGGGAGAGACAAGTTATCATGATGTTCACTTCAGAATGAAAAGAAAAAAAATGTTTAGAATAGTGGGGGTGAGGGGAAAAATACATCATAAAGAGCTGAAATGAGCATGACCTAGATGTAGGCAAATGAAATACATTCATTTAATTTGTTTAAACTAATACAATTAAGTTAATATGAGTAATTTAAATTAAGGCAATACAATAATTTGATGTAAATAGTAAATTAAATTATATTGTAAAATGTGTTTAATAAAATATGTAGATGCAAATAGAACTCAAACAAGACAGTGGCAAAAACAGAAGGGAAGAAAACATTAAAGTATCTGAAAAGAGAGATACAGGATTTCATAAAAGTAAGAAAAGGGGATAGGAATCATGGCTCATAATTTGTGTAAAAGTAGATGACTATATCCTTTAACACAGATACTGTGGTTTGTTAGAAAGAGTGGTCATTTTGGAGTCAGAATACCTAGGTGTAGGGCAGCTAGGTGGCACAGTGAATAGAATGCTGGGCCTGGAATAAGGATGACTCATCTCAGTTTCCCCATTTGTAAAATGAGCTGAAAAAGGAAATGACAGACCCCAAATGGGATCAAAAAGAATCAGACACAACTGAAATTACTAAAAACAACAAAAACCCTAGGTATGAATCCTGATACCAGTGACATTGGGAAAGTCATTTCCCTCAATATGGCTCTTACTTCCATACCTATAAAATGGAAAGGTCAGACTAGATGATGCCCAAGTTTCCTCAAACCCCTTGAAGTACTGTAATGAAATGGAAAGAATTCAAGTTGGAAGAATCTTGATTTTCAAACTTATATCCTACAATTACTAGCTATATGATGATAAGTTAGTGAGTTAGCCTTCTGAACCTGTTTCATGACATGTAAAAATGGGGCAATAATATATGTAGAACTTCACAGGTTTGTAGTGGGCATCAGATGATACAATGTATATTAAATGCTTTGCAAAATGTAACTATATGAATAGAAAAATTTTTTTATTATTATTTCTTTCCCAATGAAGAGTTAAAATGAAATAAGAAAATTAAAATTATTGATGTTTGAGCTCATAGCTTTTGAGTTTAAATGAAATGGGAATGTCAGCCTAAAGAAAAAAAAAATGAGAGTTTAATCAATCCCAGTCCCTCCCAGCTACTAATCCCTTGCCCTCTAAGGCCATTCAAATTAATCAAAAAATATTTAAGCTTTAATTATGTGCTGGGTACTATGCTGGCACTGGAGACATAAGTATATAGAATGAAACTGTCCCCATTTGAAATGAACTTACCTTTTAATGAGGGGAAATATTATGTGTACATAAATACATATACATGTCTATATACATGTAGTACAAAATTGACAGCTAGGTGAAGCAGTGGATAGCACTGTGTCTGGAGTCAGGGAGACCTGACTTTAAATCTAGCCTCAGACACTTGCTAGAATTCTGGTACTGGGCAAATTACTTAACCGTTTGTCTCCGTTTCCTCATCTGTAAGATGAGTTGGAAAAGTAAATGGCAAACCACTCCAATATCTTTGCAAAGAAAACACCAAATGGAGTTGCAAAGAATCAGGTGTGAGTGAAACAACTGAACCAGAAAACAGCAAAATAAAGTTAAATATGAATAGATATAAAGTAATTAAATATAAGGTAGTTTGAAAGGGAAGATACTAGGAGTTGGGGCAATAAGGTAGTTGATTTCTTGTTATTTACATTTCCTTTAGGCTGATAATAAAGCTGCCATTTCATTAATTTCATTTATTTATTTATTCATTTATTTAACCTGTATATATATTGTTATTTTTATTTGCTGTCTCTCCTATTAGAAAGTAAGCTTCTTGAGGACTTTTTGAGGGACTGCTTTGCTTCTGTCTGTGTCCTCAGAATTTAACACACTGCCTGGAACATTTCAAGTGTTTAACAAATGCTATTCTGATTGATTGATAACCATACTACTCATCAGCAGAATAGTATTTGAAAAACAAAAAAAAATCCACTACAAATGTTAAAATATAAAAACATTTGAGATGTCTATGTCCTCTTAAATATAATATTGATGCATTCTTTAAGCCTGTGGAGCTTCCCTTGATTTAAATAAAATTGCACACAAGTTCATCTAGAGAAATAGCTGTCTTCTATCTAGTTCTAGTGGAACTCTTGAAAGAAAGAGTGAACAAAAATGATTTATTAAGAATTTGAAATGATTAAGGAAATATTTAATAGACTTTGGTAACTATAAATGTTAAACTGTGGTGTTTTTAAGTTCATAAATATTATTAAGCAGTAAATAACGTAAGTTAGCATATTTTCAGGAATCATTTCTCTAGAATATTACTACATACATTAGTAATCTAGATTGAAAACGTAGGGGAAAAAATCTAACTAAATGTCATAGGATTATAGATTTAGAGCTAGAAGGAATCTCTGAGGCTATATAATCTGGCCCCCTTATTTTATGGATTAAAAAAAGTAAGTTCCAGGAGGGGTAGGAATCAATTGATTAATTAAATCAATGTGCCAAGGTCGCACAGGTAGTGAGCCTCACATACAGGACTTAAATCTTTGACTTCTTATTCCTCTATTCTTCCCACTGTGTTATGTTTTCTTCCTAAGAAAATATCAAGTGTGTTCATGTATGTATGCATTTTAAAATATTCTGTAAAATCGGTCAGTCAGCAGGCATTTACTGTGTGCCAAGATAATTTGGCGGGGTGGGATAAAAAGAAGTCATGGGATTATTTTTGAAGGGAAAATAATATTCTTAGGTGTTTCTCAGGCTTCTTCTGGGAGGAAAAATATGCCATGAGACTTTTGGGGATGGAGAGGAGTAGAATTTATGGACGGGAAGGTTTGCCCTGCTGTCCCTAACTCCATGAGGTGGCCTTGCATAAAGAAGTTTGCTCTTGGGTCTGGATAGGATAGCATGGCCTTTTGGAATCTTTTTTCCCTAGCTTTGGTGATCAGGAACTGGGCCAAGGCAAACAATCTTCATAACGAGGAGTGTTGGAAGGAATTGAAGCTTATTGTACCACTAGTATGAATGCCATTTCTAGAAGCACAATTAAAAGCTGAAATTTGAAGAGCAATATTGAAGAGAGGGAATTGCTGATGCTTAGGGATTTAAGTAAGTATGGAATTAGTCAGAACCAATACAGTGGTTCTGTTGGTTCTTAGAAAACAAGACCTTCTGAAGTTTTAGTGCTACATTCTTACATGTCCCACGAAACATTCTGGTACATTTTTTATTTTACTTTTATGTCCTTAGGATCCCTTTACAATTCTTTGGGTTACTGGTGTAGTTGATAGCTGGGGAACCATTAACTTCCTTTGTTTATATTCTTGTTGTGATTTGAAATTTTTCAACCTTTATTTTAGTGTTTCCATATTGCCAAAGTCCATTACACAAGTGGATGAGAATGTGAAAAAAATGAACATATATCACATGAAAGTCATATTTGCTTATCATCTGTCATCATTAATCAATGAATACAATCAGTTCATGTAGTTAATTCTGAGTACTCAGAATTCTTCCTTGGGCCTGAATTTTATGATGCTTATAAATCTAATTGCCGACTTACTTATTTGGTTCTACCATGCCCAACAAAGTGATAGAAAGTATGCATCCAAGAGGCTCTAAGCTCAATGCTCTCAATGTTATACTGGTCCCAGTGAGCTGTCTTCTAGATATAGTAGTAAATGAGAGAAAGAACTGAACAAAAATGAGAGAGAGAAATGAGAGCAAATGATGGAAAGATCCACACTTAGAAAGGACTTTCCTTAGAGTTTATCTAGGTTTGTTCCCTCTTTGGGATAGCTGTGGTTTGAGGGACAGCTGTCTTGTTAAAGTCAAGAACAATGCATATGATATGAAAGGACCCTGATTCAAATCCCACATCTGACACAATTAATATCTATGAACTTCATTAACCTCAACTGTAAAATGGTGTTAATTGTACCATATTCCTAACACAGTTGTAGAGAAAGTGCTTCACAAAACTCAAAGCTCTATGTAAATATTATTATTATTATAATTACATGTTACATAAGTCCTCCAAATTAAACTACAGCTAGCTCAGAGCCCAATAATAAAAAGTCTGATGATATATCCTATTATTTGTTTAGGTAAAGCTGCTTCTGCCCTGAAGTCATCCTGGCCTTAACCCTTCCTTGGTAGGGCAAGTGAAAGCATTCTCAGGATAACTAGTTATCTAGAAATAGGGCAGAATGCCTTAATGCAAGAATGGTAACTAAGCAACAGAAATGACTGTTAGTAGATTTAAGATTGGAGGATTTAGACCTGAAAGGAAACTTAGGGAAGATTTAGTCTAACCCCATCATTTTACAGATGATAAAATAAGAGCCAAAAGAAGTGCCTTGCCTGTCAAAATATAGGTATAGCCTTGGCCACATAGTGGGTCAGTTCTAGCTTGTATACTCAAATAATATAGTCAAACTTACAGGGCCAGTATTAGTAATTTAGGCAAATGAACATCTTCTCGACAACTCAAAATAAATTGTTTTGCCTGAATAATTCAAAAGAGTGTATATGTTTATGTGTATATGTGTGGTGTGTGTGTGTGTGTGTCTGTGTGTGTGTGTGTGCGTGTATCTGAACTAACTTGGAAATCTAGTTGTAGAAATCTAGCCAGGTATATAATTAAAGTAGAGTACTTGGAGGAAGTTTTAAGAAATTATAAAGATAGATCTTCCTGATTGAGCAAAATGCCCTAATCCATTGTTTTAAAAGTCTGATATCAAAGTAGAGTGGCCAAATAGGTGGCACAGTGGCTAGAGCACCAGGCCTGGAATCGGGAAGACCGGAGTTCAAATCCAATCTCAGAAATTTACAAGTTGGGTGGCCCTGGGCAAGTCACTTAAGCCTGTTTTCCTCAGTTTCTTCACTATAAAATGAGCTAAAGAAGAAAATAGCAAACCACTCTAGTACCTTTGACAAGAAAACCTGAAAGAGGTGGACAAAACTGAAACTACTGAAAAAATCAAAAGAGAACCGACTAGCAGTTGAGATTATGTCAATATATTTTCAATGCAGACTCATTTGATTTTCAATTAGGAGTTTCCTATAAGCATTGATACTTACTGAGGTAATATGTTTTATATTTTTCAGAAATTAATTCTGATGTTAAGAAAAGCAATCCATTCCATATCACAAAAATAATACTATCATGGTAAGAAAATATCTTAGGCACTTAATATTTTTGATCTTGTAACATTCATAGGATCATACATTGATAGATATAAGAGGACTTAATAGTGATTTCACCCAATCTTCATGTTTTATAAAGGAGGAAACTAGAGGCCATACCAATGAAGGGACTCACCTAAAGCAATATATATATATATATATATGTATAGTATCAGAGCTGAAATCTGTATGCAAATGCTGTGACACTAAAAATCCAGCATTCTTTTCATTGTTGTTAAGTAATACAGCCTTTATAAGTTCCAAACTTTAAGCTCTGCAAAGAAGACATTTTATACCAATTAAAACCTCTGGTTTAATTTATTATTTCAAAAGTTTCTGAAAGAAATGACCATTACCCTTATCTGCCACTTCAGAGAGAGATGAACTAAATATTGGAGCACATACATGACTGGCCAATTTTGACAGTAGCATGCCTGCTCATCAATTTATTCCTTCACTTAGGTTCTTTTGTTGAATATTGTGGCATACATATACATAGTCACACTTGACCTTGGATGTGCCTGAATTAGGGAGAGGAGGAATACAAAAGACATAAAAGGCTTAGTACCCAAGTTAGGAAAAGAGAGGAAGCAAAATCTAACATGGAAAAGAGGTAGTGCACATGCAGCCTAGTACCTGAAGGACTCTTGTGCCTAGTGTTCCAAAAGTAGCATTAGTTTGGTTAAATAAGAATTTTTTGGAGGAGATGACTTATAAAACATGTCTTTGATGGTTATAGAAAAGGGATACTGTATAAGGACACCAAATAGTGGCTGGCTATTTTAATTTTTTGTTTTTGAGATATGAGTTGAGTGGATAGGGTTGCATGGGGTCAGTCCTTTCAGATGCTCTCAATTTATCTTTTACCAGTGAAGTTCTAGAGCCAAGGCTGGTCAATAACATTTTACTCCACTTGGTCAGTCCTCAGCATTTCATTCTTCCTTTCAGGCTCTCAAATTGTTTTCAATAGCAGCTGCTCTGGTAGTTTTCAGAGAGTCACAGATTTTCAGAGTTAGAAAAGAGCCTAAAAATATCTAATCCAAATCATAAATGACTGCGAATCCACTTCCACCAACCTTGATACCCCACTGGAAACATTCCATGTCCACAAATTCAATCCTTAAGAAATCAGTGCCCCCCTCCCCAAACTACTGTCCTTCCAGACTACTAGCTCTATTTGTAGTCTAACCTCCACAACTCTGTGTAGTATGTCCCCACCATGGACAAGCAAGTGGCTTAGCTCAAAGGAGAAACAGGAGGTGACATGAGCTTTTTGTTTTTGTTCAGTTCTTCAATGGTGTTCAACTCTTTGTGACCACATGGGCTATAGTGTGCCAGGCTCTTGTATCCTTCTCTATGTCTCAAAATCTGTCCAAGGATATGTTGGTTGCTTCCATGACACTCTCTATCCATCTCATCCTCTCATCTCCCCTTTTCCTTTTGCCTTAAATCTTTTCCAACATCAGGGTCATTTCCAGTGAATCCTGTCTTCTCATTATGTAACCAAAGTACTTAAGCGTCAGCTTCATTATTTGACCTTCCAGTGAATTGACTGAACTAATTTCTTCAAGTATTAATTCATTTGATCTCCTTGTTGTTCAAGTGATTCTCAAAAGTCTTCTCCAGCACCATGATTCGAAAGCTTCTATTCTGTGGCACTCTGTTTTCCTTTAAGTCCAACTCTTAAGGCCATGCATTACTACTCAAAAAAAAAACATAGCTTTGACTATACAAAGCTTTGGCAAGGTGATGTCTATGCGTTTTAGTATGCTGTACATATTTGCCATAAGCTTTCCTTCCAAGGAGCAAGCATTTCTTTTTAATTTCATGGCTGCCCTCACTGTTTCCTATGATCTTTGAGCCCAAGAATAAAATCTGACATTTCTTCCACTTCTTTTCCTTCTATTTGCCAGGAAGTGATGGAACCAGTTGCTGAGATTTTAGGATTTTTTGTTTGTTTGTTTATGTTAAGTCTCAAGTTAGCTTTTAAATGCTCCTCTTTCACCTTCATCATGTGCTAGGCAAGTTAATCTACTACCACTGATTCATTCTTCATCTCCCATCACACACTGATGGGATATCAGGAGTTGGCCATCACCCTGAGTCCAAGAGTTATTGGGAAACGGTGATGTTCAGATCACTGGTCCTACTTCTCCAAGAATGACAGTCTCTCCCACCCCCTAGGTTATTGGTCCTCCTCCTAGCCCAGTCCCCAAAGCCATCACCCAGTGAATCAACCCTTTTGGAGAAATGACCAAGTAAGTGCTTATGGACAGTATCCATATCTACTGAAGACTCAGTCTATGGCACAGACAAATGTTTACAGTCAGAAACTGAATTAAAGAGGAGTCATTACCATATGTCTCCTGCTATACCCTAAGGGGCAATGAGCCATTCTTCTGGCTTGGAGCTTAAACCTTTGGTTAGGATATTAGCTCTTTGAGAGCAGGAACTGCCTCAATTCTAGGGTGTGTTTAATATTCTTTCATTCATTTATTCGTTCATCCATTTATTCATCCACCAACATCCCAGGGAGTGTAGTTATAGGGCCTAGATTCAGAAAATATCAGAGATGTGGAAAAGAGTGGTGTAATGAACCCTTAATTTACAATCAGAAGATCTGGGTTTGAATCTCAACTCTTTTATTGCCAGTTGTGTGACCCTGAGCAAGTTCAATTTCTTCATCTTTAATATAAGGCAACTGGACTACTTTATCAACAAATTCTTTTTTTAACTTTTTATTTATGATTCATGGTGCCCAAATAATCCACAAAGAAGATAATTAGCATAATAAAGAGGTGATATCAATTTGTCTTTTGTTATGGAATAATATTTTTATTTGGAAAACTGATATTATGTTTTGCCCGTATTTCAACATTACTCTTTGTTTTTTTTCAAACTATAGGTTAGCAATAATTTTCTCTCCTCTGGTTTTCAGGGTCCCCAGGACCATCCAGTGATCACAGCAGTGGGGCTTCTTCACCTCTCTTTGATAGTGGTTTACATTTAAATGGAAACTCCACCAACACAGTAAGCATGCTCATTGTTATGAGCTTTATTTTAACTAGTTCATTCAACAAAACATGCATTAAGTATCTAAATCAGAATACTATGTTTTCTTCTGGGGAGCTACAAAGATGAAGGAAGTTGCAGAATCCAAAGGTATATAGGACAGAGAAGCAAATAAGTATAGTTTAAAAAATATAGAGTGTGTGAAGTATGTAACAGGAATAAATATGAGACTGGAAAGTTCACGTCTATCTGAAAGGTCAGGAAAGTAAGACTTCATGGAAATCTCGGTTTCCATGTCTGTAAAAAGAAGAAAATGAACTTATATCAGGGGTATTAAACTCAGAAGAAATTAGGGTCACTAATCCATACCTAAGAATCCCCACAGGCCACATAAAGACAGTTTTAAAAATGTATTATTATTATTGAATTTTTATTTATTTTAGTAAATATTTCCCAATTTCATTTTAATCTAGTTCAGGCTGAACTTAGGAGTTTTGCAGCCTATTTATTTGACACCTCTGAGACAGATGACCTTTAAATTCCCTTGAAGTTCTAAATCTATTATTCTTTGAACTGAATATTGAGGAATAAGTAGAATTTCAATAGGTTGATTGCGGGGAGAAGGAATTCAAGGGGAAAATGGCATTCTAGTTGTAGGGAACAACTTTAGAAAATATACAGAAGTGGGAAAATACAGAAACAATATTTTTAACAGTAAAAGTACCAAAAAATAATAAATGAGAATACATACATTTTTGAAGCAAAATTTCAACATCCAGTCCAAAGAGCAAACTAGAGCCTATGAGCCAAATCTGGCCAACCAATTGTGGTTTTTTTGAAACTTACAAGGACGAAACAAGATGCAAAGCTCTATCTAACCCGGAGGCTACAGTTTGCTGATCTAGTTCCCTGACCTATATAGTATATTCGGCTAAACTATTCCCAACAGAGAAAACTTGATACAATATTGATTTAAAAAGCAATCCTGTTGGTATTTGCTTTGATGTTTATTAATATACCATACCACTGCACTTTGAAGCGGAGTTGATAAATCAATGATACTACACTAAGCTTAGCAGTCATAGACCTGTGTAGGCAGTCAAAGCTACACAAATTTCATCCAAAATATGTTAAATGATTTTATCTGATTCTTTCCAAGTCCAACGAGACCCACTGGTCAAAGACATCTCTAGAGATTCTTTGGTGGATGAATTGAAAATGCCTTTGGAATTATGAATGTGAAATATTTAGTGTAATTTTCATTTTCCCCTAAGATAGATAGAAGCAGGATAAAATTATGGAGTAGGCAAAATTTGGATTGATACCCATCCTTGTTACTTTTCAGGGCTTGTCACCCTTTCTAGTACCTAGCCCATGTATGATTCCCAAAGGGGCTCCCCAGCTACCCCTGTGATGTCAATTGTGAGTTCATGCATCTCAAAAGCATGAGAAATGTTTTGGATCATGATTCGCTACCCACACAAAAATGCAGACAATCATCTAATTCATCTACATTTAAAGCCTTAAAGAAAAAAAGACCATGATCTTAATTTTTTTCACTAAAATATTTTGGGTTTACTGAAAATAGAAGCATAGAATCCCAGAGCTATGATGGACCTTAGAGGTGATTTAGTCCAATCCCCTTATTTTACAGAAGAGTGACCCGAGGCCTTAAGAAGGCGACTAATCTGAAAACAAAGAGCTAGTTATAATAGAAAGAAAATTAGTAATAAGCATCATTAAAGTATTTATTTTGAATATTGTTTATGACTCTTTGTGGCAATAGTGGTGGAGGTAATACTAGTTGTTATTCCGTTGTTTTTCAGTCTTGTCATACTCTCCATGACCCCATTTGGGGTTTTATTAGCAAGACACTGGCATGATTTGCTCTTTCCTTCTCCAGCTCATTTTATAGATAACAAAACTGAGGCAAACAAGGTAAAGTGACTTACCCAGGCACATTTACTAAGTGTCTGAGGTGATATTTGAACTCAGGAAAATGAATATTTCTTAGTCTAAGCCCAGCACTCTATCCATTGTAGTATAGCAGCAGCAGCAGCAGCAGCAATAGCAATATTTTAAACAAGATGTCATCTGACCAATAATAGTATCATAAGCTTCAGCTTTTGAAGTGAAATTAGAGATTATTTAATACAAATAATTTATTCCATATATGAGGAAACTGAGTCACAGAAAGGCTAAATAGCTTGTTCATGATCACACTGGGGAAAAGCAACAAAACTTGACATTTGACCTACATTTTTTACTTCAAATCCATTGCTCTTATTGCTATACCAAAGGCCTACTATAAGAGGCATAGAAACTTGTAATTTAAAAGCAACATCTAATATCATTAGTCCACTAACTGACCAAGCACTAATTAATATATTAAATTCAACAACCAGAGCTACCCAGCTTTCAGACTCTAGTTTATCACCATGTCTATCCCACCTAACCATTTCACCTTACTGCTCTGTTTTTTTTTTTAGGGGGGGAGTTAAATAAAGGGGAAAATTCAGAAGTATAACTGCTGCTCTCTAGCTCTGTAATGACCAGCAAAATAATGAGCTTCCCTCAGGACTCTATAATTGGAGGGTTGGAGTAGTTAATCCCTGAAGTCCTTTTCACCTTCTCTAAGATGATATGAAAAATAATAAATGGGTAAAAAGCTGCCTTAATGCCTCTCCTCAGGCATCCTTCCAGAGATTCCTTCTAGATTGTTGGTTCCATCATGAAAGAAGCAACTAATCTAAACTCTTATCTGTTCCCTAGCACACCTATAACAGTACTCTGCATAAAACTGACTCATAAATAGGTTTGTTGTTTTGTATCTCTAATAATTCTTTCAAGTGACAGCATTTAGTGTTACCATTGTCACTAAATCCAGCTGTTTAGTTTACTGATCCAAGGTATTCACCACATGAAGCATGAATTTCAGAGAGAAAAGAAGCAGGCCGAATATGCATACTAAAGGAAATATAAGACTCTTATACCCTTACCTTTTTTTTTCTCTTTTAAATATTTGCCTCGTTAGCCTCCTACCACCACCACCATATATCATTTACCACTATAGAAATCCAAATTATACAACTTCATTTTTTGAGATGAAAAGGGGATATATATCATGGGCTACCTTTTTTCTCTAAAGAAGGTCTAGTGTTGTAATTTACTCTGTTGCCCCACCCCCCAAGAATAATAGCACTTGATGAGTCCTGTTATTTGACCAAATCAATAAACTTAAAGAATTAACACAATTTCTGGATTGGAGAATGAATCACATTCCCGCTATGCAGCTGTCTCCCCTTTGTTAAACTGTCCAGCCATAAACACTCAAAACTGCCAAAGGCACAGCATCAATTTCAATCTCACAGGAGTTAAGCCAGGGGATGATTGCGCCATTTTCATAGCTGCTTTGAAATCAAAATTTCAGTTTTCTTGCATTTTGTGACCTGTGAGAATCAGCTCCATTTGGAGCCTCTGCTTTCAAAAGATTTTTTACCTCCATTTGAGACTATAGACTTGCTTTCAAAAAACAGCATTTTATGTTTTTAGAGTGCATTGGACTGCTTTACCTTGGTGTTGTTATAGTGGTCCCCAGTTATGTCCAGTATGCGTGGTTAGATGGCAACTATAGATTCTTGGGGCCATCAAATCTCCATGGATGTAGTTGATGTATTTTTCCCCCAGTGATTGTTCTTGAGAACTGAGCTTACACATTAGTGAGTTCGGTGTAGATGGAATGATAAGAATCTATTTTAAGCAGATGTGACAGAGAGCTGCTGAAGAACGTTTCTGCATTTGTTTTTGGTAAATTATACTGAAATTTATAGAAAAGGTTAAACATAGTTGTTCTCTAAAGTCCCTAACCACCCAGGGATTTTATTAAAAGTATCACCTTGTTTCTGCTTAATATATGTGCACTATAAAACTGAGTTCATAAGAGAATACAGATGAAGCTCTCTGTATATATTTAGTTTCATCATAATTACAATACATCTTTCTAGCCATCATAATTTTAATGGTTACTAAGTAAATAATAATAATAATAATCATAATAATTGTGCATTTGTCCTTTCTGGAATTGCTTAAATATCACATGTACCTTTCTACACAATGTTTTTACTGAATTCCATTCAACTGAACTAAATTTATTTGTCACCTACTATTTGCAAAGCATGGATCTTGGTGCTAAGAATACAAATACATATATACACATGTATACACACACATATATGTACATACACATATATATACACATAATGAGGTAATATGTGTCAATGCTTTGCAATCCTTATAGACATATATAAATGCTATGTATGTGTGTATATGAATATGTAAAAATGTTCATAAATCCACAAAACTATTTAAGTGCTAAGTATAGGCATAGATAAATGTTTATAAAATATGCATATACATAGGATTTATATAGCTGTCTAAGGTTTGCAAAGCATTTACATGTTACCTTATTTGATATTTAAATATATCTACAAATATATCTTAATGTATATATGCTTGTATCCATATCAGACTCTGTTCTCAAGGATGTCACAGTACAATACAGGGGAGGTGCAAATACATACATGACCACATTACAAAGGAGAGAGTGAGATAAGCAGAAAGGAGAGGCCGAGGTAAAGTGCTACTACAGGGTTAAGAGAAGATAAGGGATCACATTCACATGGTGAAATCATGGCAACTGAACAAAGGCTTGAAGGAAGAGAGGAACTGCAATAGATGTCCCCTGATCAGTCCGTGAGCATTTATTAAGTGCTTACTATGTGCCAGACACTGTGCTAATATGATAAACTGGTAATACAAACACAAACAAAAAGAACGAAAATCCTTGCTCTCAGAGAGCATTTATTCTAATAGGGAAAATAATTATAATATTAATAATAACAATAATAATGATGATGATAATTGCTAACATTCGTATAAGCATTTACTATGTGTCACATACTGTGCTAAGTGCCTTAGTAATATTATCTCATTTGATCTTCACAACAGCTCAGGAAACTGAGGCAAACAGAGGTTAAATGCCTTGTCCAGGATGACTTAGCTAGCGTCTGATGCTGGATTTAAACTCAGATCTTCCTGACTCTGGGCTCAGTGCTACAGAGCAGTGCTGCCTTGTGGGAAATGCAAAGATAATTCTACTGGATGTCCTCCTTAAATAGAAATTCTGGAAGGAACACTCTACCCTCCAGTCATACAGAGGGCCTAGAGGCAGAAGCTACTTCCAGGGAGTGATTTCCAGGGCTCTGGGGATAAAGTAATCTTTCAGGATGAAGAATTTTCTGGGGCATAACTGAATGGTCAAGAAGATTTAAGGCTGGTGAGAAATGAAACCTGAGTGAGGTTCCATTCCAGATGTAGAATATGTGGACCAAGGTACAAACAACAGACAAAAATAGATAAACTATTTTGCTAGGATCTAGAATATATGAAGTGTTGTATGTATGTATGAAATAAACCTAGACAGGCAGGTTTGATTCAAATTGTGAAGAACATTGAATGCCAGAATCAATTTAGTCAGTAGGCAAAGCAAGACAACTGAAGTGTTTGTGTAGAGGAGTGACATAATTATATGCTTGCTTGGGAAACATTGTGACAGATAGCTTGTAGAGAAGGCTCTTTCTTGATAGGAAGACCAGTTAGAAGAATATTCTAATAGCCTAAGTATGACAACAGAATGAAGGACTAAACTGTGTCTGCTATAGAAATAGGAAGATAGGGACAAATGTGGAAGAAATGGCAAGAGTAGACATTTTGTGACTGGACAACTTGTTGATTAGTAGAGCAGTAGAGAGGGACAATTCAAAAAGATGACTCAAAGCCCATGAATCTAGGAAATCAGGAGGATGATTTTATTTTATTATCAACAGAGGCATTGTTGAGTAGAAAGTATATTGGGCATACAGTCAGAAGATATCTGACAATCCTATTTCTGACCTTTATTAAGTAGCTTCGTGACCGTGGGAAAATCATTTCACCTCTATCGAGGTCAGTTTCCTTATCTGAAAATTGAGATATTATTACCTATAGTCACTATGTCAAAGAGTTGTGAGAATCAAATGAGCTAATGTACTGTCCTTTAAATGCCAGCAAATAATGATAACAGACATAATGAGGTTAGAGGGAAAGATGTATGGTCACTTTTGGATATGTGAAGAAGTTCAGAGTTGTTGAGGTTCAGGGATACCCCAAAATGTTGAAGTGCCGTGTGTACATCTTGAAAGAATTTACTCAGGCTGTCACTAAATCAAGTAAAGGCATCTATTGTGGGGAACACAGCACACCAAACAGGCTCCTTCACTCCTTACAGGAGACACAGCTTATGGGAGACCCCAGCTTACAGGGAGCAGGTCATTTATGCAGATAGCAGCTCCTTAAGAGAGACAGCCCCCCCATAAGAGGTTGGAGCTCACCCACGAAAGATAAGGCAGCCCAGGAAAAAGAGTGAAGGTCATGCATTTCTCATCAGGGTGATGGTAGGGAAATATTAAAGGCACTTAAAAATACAAATTTGGAGTTTGGGGAAGAGGTGTGGGTAGAGATCTAGGTTTTCAAGCTATCCACAGTGAATTGATAATTGAAGTCTTAGAAGTATAAGAATGTGAAAAGAAAAAAAAAGCAAGGCTTAGTATAGAATCCTGGAGAACATCCATCTTTAAGGAGTGAAAGAAGATGAGCAATAAAGATAGAGTAGTCTGAGAAAGAAGAAGAAAATCATGACAGTGTAAAACTTGGCTGGTAGATATAGTAACAACCATCTGAACTGAGTGATATAGATAGGCAGAATAATTATAAGGGAGAGCACAATTGCTATACTAGTGGCAGGAGGAGGGTCTGAAAATGGCAGACAAATGAACAACTTTAAAAAATTCTGAGGTAAAGTGCTGCTGTAGGGTATATTCTTAGGCTGTGAAAGGCTAATGAATATAATGTTTTAAAGGCAAAATGAAATTATGATGATTTGAAAAATGAGGAAATGTGCTTTAAGATGAAGTTTGAAACAATGACAAATACATGCAATTACATAAGATTATCTGAAAACATAAACTAGTGCCTACGTTCCTTCCCTAATCAGTCATTCTTATTATTGTCAAGGGCACTATCAACCTCCCAGGTTCTCAGGCTCACAATCTAGGTGTCATCTTTGACTCTTCATTATCTCAACCCCCATATTTTGCTCTTGCTAAGGCCTATCAATTTTACCTTTGTATCATCTCTAGCATATGCCTCTCCTCTCACACTGCCACCACCCTCATGGAGTGTCTCATCACCTCTTGCATTCGCCAGTAATCTGCTGGTTTGTTTTCCAGACACAGGTCTCTCTTCATTCCAATCCATCCTTCCCTCAGCAACAAAGGTTTAACCATGTCACTCTCAAATTCTGACTCAAAAAATTCTACTGCTACCCTGTCACTAACATGAACAAATATAAAACCCTCTGTTTGGCAATAAAATACTCCTCTACCTTTCCAGTCTTCTTCTACCTTATGCCCCACCATGTATTCTGTGATATGGTGACACTGACATTTTTGATTTTCCTCAAGATAGACACTCCATCTCCTAACTCCTGGCACTTTTACCGGCTATCCCCCATATATAGAATGTTCTCACTCCTTACCTCTATTTCCTGATTTTCCTAACTTTCTTTAAATTCCAGCTAATGTTCCACTTTTTATAGACAGCCTCTTCCAATCCATCTTAATACTAGTGCCTTCCCTTTGTTGATTATTTCCAATTTATCCTGTATATCGCTTTGTCGTACGTATTGTTTTCCTATTCTCCCCATTTAGACTGTGAGCTCCATAAGAGCAAGGATTATCTTTTATCTTTTTTTAATCCCAAGAGTTTAACCCAGTCCTGGCACTTAGTAAGCCCCTAATAAATGTATACTGACTACCCTAATAACTGGAATTGGCATTACTTGATGGCCATACAATATCAATGTTGTCATCATTAATTATGACCTTTCACCACCTCTTAAAGAAAAATAAAATAATAGAGTGAGCACCAGAAGAGTCTCATCAGAAGCTCGGAACACGATGAGGCTACTGGTCTATATTCTATCTGTCACATATGAGAAATAGAGACAAAAACAAAATACCCATATCCTGTAAGTTACAGTCTAGCTGCAGAAAACAGGATGTACATATATTTGTATATGAAATACATAAACAAGGTAATTTATGTGGGAACAAGGTACTACTGAGTGGTGAGAATCAGGAAAGGTTTCATGTGGAAGATACTGCTTTAGGATACTTTCAGAAAATCCTGGGAAGACTTATCTGTACTGATGTAACAATAATGTTGCTAGTAGCTGCTGTGGAGGTGTAAGGCCTGTAACACCAGCACACAGAAGGGCTGCCAGCACAGATTCTTTGATCTGCTTTTCTAAGGAAAGCAACTTTAAGTGGTTAACAATCTCACTTTAATTAAACATACATATATCATTCACTTAGTTCAAGGCGAAAAGCCAGCACCCTGAACTTCAGAGCAAATACAAACAGAGATTACAAACAGACAATACAATCAGACCAAATCCAGTGGCTACCCAGTCTCCACATCAACGCTCTGCAAGTGAGTGAGAGCCCCAAGCAAAACACTAACCTCTGAGTTTATATACCCTTCTTAGGGCCTGAAGGCTTCATACCTATCAGCAAAAGGGTATGGGCTTGTGGCTTCACACCTAGTATGACTTAATGAAAGGCACTCGATTACTTTAGCATTCTCAAAGAGAAAACAGTAAAAAAAAAAAAAGTCCCACCTTGCCTAACATTACAAGTGATACAAAGTGAAGTGAGTAGAACCAGGGCAACATTGCACACAGTAACGGCAATATTGTACAATGATCAACTGTGAATGACTTAGCTCTTCTCAGCCACACAATGATCCAAGACAATTACAAAGAACTCAGGATGAAAAATGCCATCTACCTCCAGAGAAAGAACAGATGGAGTATGAATGCAGATTGAAGCATACCTTATTATTTTTGAGGGGTTTTTGTCCACATTTCCTTTTGCAACATGGCTAATATAGAAATGTGTTGCATTACTGCACATGTATAATCTATATCAAACTTCTTGCCTTCTCAAGGGAAAGAATTTGGAATTCAATTTTTAAATGAATGTTTTTTTTTGTTTTCATGTAATTGAGAAAAAATAAATGAATAAAAAGTGCTATTTACAAAAGAACATACTGCTTTAGCTGAACTTTGAAGGAAACTGGTAATTTTAAGATATGGAAAATGAGAAAGACGTTTGTCCCAGGCATGTGGGATGGGCAGTACAAAGGAGGAACAGTAAGAAGCCTAGGTTCTCTGGGCCATAGTGTACTGTGTGTTATGGGAAGTAATGTGTAATAAGCCTAGAAAGTCATATGAGTCCAGGTTTTAAAGATATTTAAATGCCAAATTAAGAAAATTATATTTAATCCTAAAATTAATGGGTATCTGCTATAGTTTTTGACCATTAGTATAATTAGAGTCATGCTTTAGGGAAGTTCCTTTGACAGCTAGGTGGAAAATGGATTGGAAGGTAGAGAGACTTAAGGTATGGAAACCAATTAAGAGGCTATTGAAGTAGTCCAAGATGAGAGATGATGAGATAAGGCAACTGGTGATACAGTCGATAGAGCACTCAGGCCATAAGTCAGTAAGACGTGAGTTCATGTCTTACCACACTAATTAACTATGTGAGCCTGGGTAAGTCACTTAGTCTCCAACTGCCTTAGTTTGTTCATCTGTAAAATGAGGATAATAATAGCACCTGTTTCTCAAGGTTATTGTGAGATCAGATGAGGTAATATTTATAAAAGTACTTGGCACAGCATCCAAAACAAAGTAGGTACTATATAAATGCTTATGCCCTCCTTCCCAATAAGGTGGGGTGAGTGCAAATGTAGAGAATAGGAAAGAGAAATTGTGGATTTAGAAACAATAATATTTGCCAAATGACTGAATATCTAGGGTAAGGAAGAGTGAAGAGACGAGGATGAAAATAAGGATTGAAAACCTGGAAAACTAGAATAATGTTAGTACTGTCAGACGAAATAGGGAAGTTTAAAAGAAGGGTGGGTTATGGGTGAAAGAGAATGAATTTTGTTTTGTACATTTTGGATTTGAGGTACTATTAGGGCATCTAGCTTGAATTATCAAGTAGGTGTCTGGTAATATGGAGCTGGAGCATAAGAAAGAGGCTGGGGTGGGTACACAGATCTGGAAGTCATCACTATGGGTATGATAATTAAATCTATGTCAACTGAAGAATTCATTATGAGATGGTACAGAAAAAAACAAGAGAAAAATATTCAGGGCAGAACCTTGGGGTACACCCAAATGTAGTGGGCATGTTATCAATGATGATCTAGCAAAGCAAGCTCGGTAGTCAGTAAGAAAACCAAGAGAGTGCAGTTTGACGAAAGCAAAAAAGAAAGAGTATATAGATCAGTATTGTCAATGTTTCAGAGATATAAAGTAGGAATAACAATGAAGACTGCACAGTAACAAGTCCCTGCTCCCTAACCGCATTTGCTCTATCTTCCCTCAATAAATGCCAGTATGGATTGAACAGTATTGAAAAACCTGGAAGATTAGATTATGCCCAGTATTGTCATGGTCATCTTTATTTCTTCTTGGTTTCTGGCTTATAAAGAAAAGTACACACATAGGAGAAAAAAATTCATTGGCTTGGAAATCAGGACAACTAAGTTCTAATCCCTAAACTGTGCAACCTTAGGCATATTTTCAAACTCCCTGGTATTTCACCTAGAAAACAATGCATTAGCAAAGGATAACCACTAATGTCCCATCTGTGATTCTAAGTTAACCCATGCAATTTATAGAAAAAATACCTTATTTCACTAAATAATTATTCACCATTTTTTGCAAAAAAAAGTGGAGTGTGACCATTACATGAAGCGTTTTAAAAAATTGTGCAAGTATTACTTTAAAATCATTTATTACTATACTGTGTCATTGGCAGATGAATTGTACAGTTAGCTAGGTCAGGAAGATGCAAGTCTTACCATATCACATGACTTACTCATGGCAGCTTCACCTGCTGCCTGTTCCCTTTGCGCCAACCACTCTTCATTAGGTTTTGTAACAGTACCACTACCATGGTAGCATTGTAAACAAACCATGCAAGTTTGCTTTCGGGAAATATACTGACAATGTGCATACGCTGAGAATCCTAAGCTTGCTGCTCACAATGCATGAGAGATAAATGCATATCCATGTGCCACTAGAGAATATATTGCTGCTCTGTTTACCTTTTAAGTGGGGTGATGAACAGAATTATAACATAAGACCAGTACACAATGAAAGGTTATAAACCAATTTTTGGACTGAAAAAACAGGGTGCGAGGATTATGTGGTGGTGATGTTTATGCAATGAAATACGGTGAGACTCAAACCACATGCCCAGAAATTTTGCACTTAACCATTCTACCATGTATAAAGAATGAGACTTTTGACCAAAAGCATGAGAGCAGGGCTGTACTTTCAGAACTGGCACACGAGAATGAATATAAATCAAGGAGGTGAGGCAAGGGGAAAAGGACAATCTTCTACTTTGCTGAATGAAAAGTTTGTGAAGATATCCAGAAGGAATAAAAACAGATATTTGTCAGGAACATTGCTGACCAAGATTAAAATTCTCTCTCTCTCTCTCTCTCTCTCTCTCTCTCTCTCTCTCTCTCTCTCTCTCTCTCTCTCTCTCTCTCTCTCTCTCTCTGTGTGTATGTGTGTGTGTGTGTGTGTTTCATCAGGCTTAAGTTCTTATGTAGGGACTTCAGAGTAAGAACTGTTGTTGAATTACAAATTTGGCTCTTTAAAATTTTTTAAACAGAGACAAAAGCAATGTGAGTCAATAATTTGGACAAAAACAATTAAGCAGACCAAGAAAAAATAGTTAAGAAAATGGAAGTACTTGTAATTTTCCATTAAACTGCTTTCATTTCAATTTGTAATGTCTCAGAAAAAAGGACATTGGCTTCAGACTTGTACATTACTTCCTACTTAATCATAGATCCCAATTATGTTACCTTGGCCAAGTCATTTAAGATTGATGAGTCCTAGCTTCCAGATATATAAAATGGATACAGTAATACCTGCACTACACCTCACAAATATTTTATGAGGAACGGATTTGGGGTCTATGCCTACCCCCAATGACTGCATGGATAGATTTCAGGGAGTAAATAAAATTGGATGTGGGCAAATTATATCTTTATTTTCACTCTCCTCTAAGTAAAAAAAATCATCATTCCCTTTAAATATTTTAAAGTATTATTCTGAGAAGGGATCCATAGGCATCTGAAGACTGCCAGAAGCATTTGTGACATTAAAAAAATCAGTAAACATTTATTAAGTACCTAGTATATGCTAGGCACTGTGCTAAGCACAGGGTATACAAAAAGGCAAAAGATAATCCCTGCCCTCAAGGAGCATGGTAGACCTGCCCTTTAGGAAAATCACATTGATGGCTAAATGGAGGATGGATTGGAGCAGGGAAAGAGTTGAAGAAGTCAGACCCACCAGCAGGATATTACAATAGTGCAGGCAACAAATTGGTTATGAGAGGTGAGAGATAATGAAGAGTTCAGGTTGACTTCTAGGCTATGAGCCTGAGGAACTAGGAGTATGTTGCTACTGTTTACAGTAAAGGGAAGGGAAAGGAAGGGAAGAGGAAGGAGACTTTAGGGGGAAAGATAATAAGTTCCTGCTCTAAGCTTCTCCAGTTTGGGAAGGTATACCATAACTTGTATTCCATTATTAAGGTTAAATTATGAGTCTCTTCAAGTGGTTGCATTATTTGAATTCACATTGCACATTACCATTTACTATACATTATATAATTTTAACTTCATATACTACAAATTAGAATGCATGTGACCACTTTAGGGGATTCACAGTTCACACTAATAGGGAGCTAGTTGTACTTTGAAAACCTAGGTACATACTAAGGTATCAGAATAGGTAACGTACTTATTACCTATCACCTTTAAATGTAGGAAAAAATATAGGTAATATACATATAAATCAGAATTTTTTTTCTATTACAGAAAGTACAACCCAAGAATCATAGATTATGTTTTAGATATCACCTGCTATTAAGAATTATTCCTGTGTTATAGGTGGAGTAAAAATTAGAAGGCTCCAAATTTTGTTATAACTTGTAGTACAGTCTTGGTTTTACAACTGCCTGAAAGCAGTTCTGGGTCACTCATGAACAGCCACAAAATGACAAGGGCCCTGGTCATACTTCCAGGGTAGAGAGAAGCATGAGAGCTTGTATCTGCACGGGTTCAGGGATCCTTCCTGGGTAAAGACCAGAACAGAGACCAAGAGAGCAGTGACCATACCTCTCCCAGAATAATACCATCTTGGAAGTACTGAAATTTGCAGACCCCCCGAACTAGCTTGGTAAAGCCTGTGTTGAAAAGCCTGGGACAGTGCCTATTCAACACCAGATGAGCAGAACCCAACTTTAACATAAATTTCAAAGTCAAAAAGTAGACTGGAAAAAATGAGCAAATAACTTAAAAAAGAACTTGACCATACAAAACTACTATCATGGTAGGGAAGACCAAGATACAGTCTCAGAAGATGACAGCAATGAAAAACAGCTACAAGCAAAGCCTAAAAGAAAAATATAAATCACAACATAAAATTCTGGAACAGCTGAAGAAAAAGCTGATTGGTAGAGGAGGAAAATGTGAAAAGAAATTAGAGTAATTTCAGAAAATTATTTTTAAAAAGAATTAATAGATTACGTTTTTAGAAGGCACAAAAATACTGAAGAAAACAATTCTTCAAAGAAAATAATTGGCCCCAGTCACTGACCCTCCACCAAGCACTCAGCAGCCTCCCCCTCAACCCCCCTCATTTCCCAATACTCCATCACCTGCCCTCCCTGCCTTCTGCCACCCTTGCATTCCTCAAGAGTTTCCACCAGGAAGAAGGATTCCTACTGTATGTCCATTATCCAGAATCTTCACTCTTTCAACCCCTTTGCTGATGCAAGTAAAGATGATGACCTGCTTCCTTCTGGGACTGAGGATTAGATCCATATAGGAATTCAACAGAGAAATGGAAGGAAGACCCTCACTACTGTCCAGGGGATCACTGATGATTATGATAAAAATAAACTAGTAAAGGCATTCGAGAAGAAATTTGCCTGCAATGGTACTGTAATTGAGCATCCAGAATATGGAGAAGTAATTCAGCTACAGGATGACCAGTGCAAGAACATATGCCAGTTCCTCGTTGAGACTGGACTGGCTAAGAACAACCAGTTGAAAGTTCATGGGTTTTAAGTGCTTTGTGGCTCACTGAAGCTTAAGTGAGGATTTCCTTTCAATGAGCAGAAAAACTCCCTTCTGTCCCCTGTCACAAGTTTAAAAACCTCACAGCTTGCATAATGTAACCATTTGGAGTGTGCTGTTTAACTTGGACTAGTGTAACTCATTCATATAATAAAAAAGCCAAAAAAAACTGACTAAATGGTAATAGAAGTACAAAATTTCACTGAAGAAAAGAACTTAAAAAGCAGAATTGGCTAAATAAAAAAGAGGTACAAAACTTTATTGAAGAAAATAATTCCTTAAAAATTAGAATTGAGCAAATGGAAGCTAATAACTCCATAATATGGCAAGGTACAATAATATAAATTCAAAATAAGGTGGAAATTGAAGGAAATTAAATATCTCATCAAAAAACAACTGAGCTGGAAAATAGAGATAAAGGACAGATAATTTAATAATTATTGGACTACCTAAAAAACCATGATCAAAAAATGATCATCATATTTTAAGAAATTATAAAACTACCCTGATATCTTAGATCCAAAGAGTAAAATAGAAATTTAAAATCACCTCCTAAAGGATATCTCAAAATGAAAACTCTCAGATATATTATAGCCAAATTTCAGAGCTTATGGGTCAAGGAGAAAATATTGCAAATATTCAGAAAAAAAAGAACATTCATATATCATGGAGCCACAGTCAGAATAACACAAGATTTAGCAGCTTCTGCATTAAAGAAGCAGAGGAATTGGAATAATATGTTCTAGATGGAGAAAGAACTAGGATTACAACCAAGAATAACCTACTGAGCATATCTGAGTATAATCCTTCAGGGGGAGGGGGTGGGAAATGGATTTTTAATGAAACACACTCAGTTGGGAATAGAAATTGATCTTACCCAACAAGGAGGTAGGAAGGGAAGGGACCAAGAGAAAGGGAGGGGTGATAAAAGGAAGGGAAGTTTAAAGGAGGTAGTGATCAAAAGCAAAACACTTTGAGAAGGAACAAGGTAAAAAGAGAGACAGCTAGAAAGATGGGCTATGAGACATGATAGGGGTGGAGAAGTTTCAGAAAGAATATAATGTGATGCAAAGTGAAGTGAACACAACCAGGAGATCACTGTACACAGTAACAGTATTGTAACAATGATTAACTGTGAAAGACTTAGCTACTTTGATCAATACAGTGAACCAAGACAATTCTGAAGGACTAATGATGAAAAATGCTATCCAACTCCAGAGACAACTGAAGAACTCTGAGAGTAAATTGAAATATAATTTTTTCACTTTATTTTTATTGTGTTTGTGACATGGCTGATATGGAATTTTTAATGATCTCACACATATAAGTGATATCATATTGCTTGCTTTCTCAATGAATGGTGCATGGGCTAGATGAAGGAAATTAATTTCGAACTCAAAATTGAAACAAAGAATGGTAATAAATAATAAATTAAAAGAAACACTAAATTTCACTTAGAAGCTAGTGAAAATAAAGATGTAATTACCCCCTTCTAAGTTGATACTCTTTGAAATCTATTCTTGCATCCTTAGGGAAATGCATGGACTTCAAGTTAAGAAGTTCTGACTTAAATTATGGCTTGATTGATGAGGCAGCTGGTGGCATAGTGGTCCTGGTCCTAGAGTCAGAAATACTTCAGTTGAAATCCAGCTTCAGACACTTACTATTTGAGTAATCCTGAGCAAGTCATTTAACCTCTGTTTGATTCAATTTCCTCAACTATAAAAATAAGGATAATAACAACATATACTTTGCAAGATGGTTGTAATGATCAAAAGAGGTAATATTTGTAAAAAGATGTTTACCATTGTTCTTAAAACAAAGTATGTGCTATATGAATGCTGATTCTTTTCCTTCTAACCTTTTCCTTCATCTGAGGACAAACTTAACTAAATTAGGAGAAGCTTATAACCAGGATTAACCTCAAGAATGCAAATTTTTCACCATGGAAATTTTCAAAGACTATTTAACCAAAACAGAGTTTGAGAACTATGTCTGTGGAGGGAAACTGATGAAATTTCTGTTCCTTGAAGTACCACAGTGAATTATAGAATGAAAAGAGACACAAGGAGGTCATATGATTCAATTCCCTACTTTTTGGTGACTGAGTAGATCTTTTAGTTTCATTTTCCAGAATTGAGACTCTATAATCCCACTGATGAATCTAGCCTAATATTTTCTGCCTTACCTATATGCAATTGAGAAATTATTTGCTTTGATAATAGAGTTACAGATTTAATAGATCAGAGATACCAGAATCATGTGATTTTGGAGCAGTATAACTTAGAAACCATTTTGTCCAACTCACTCATTCTATAGATAAGGAAACTGAGACCTATAGAAGGGAAGTGTCTTATGGCCAAACATCTAGTTGGTGGTAGACCCATGACTTAAACCCATGTTTTCTAATGCCTAATGTACTGTTTTTTCTATCATAAATACATTCAATGATCTTTGTGTGTTGATGTTTCTCTGCAAACATATTTATTTTTAAATATAAACTGAAGCTTATATTTAGAGTTAACAAGAAGGTAATAGTGTCTCTGTATTTGTCCTGGTTAGATCACATCTGGTGGATATGCTCAGCTCTAGGTAACACATTTAGAAAGGACATATCTGTAATGGATATCTTCTTGCAAATTTCTAATATTGTCTTACAAACAGTAGCCTAAAAATTCTCAGTAAACAACTTCTATAAATTATCTGTGTGTTTGTGAGCATGTGTCTGTGTCTGTGTGTTTTGTGCATAGTCTATTTCAACTTTTGAACTGATTTATAGACTCTCAGTGACTAAAGTTTCAGTATTTCAATTATTTGTGACCTGACCAGTGTGGCTGTTCCCTTTAGTTATCTATATTGCAGCCAATCCATGCTTTCTTAACCTTTGCTATTTTTTGACCTTAACTGAATGAATGACAAAGTATTTGTTAAGAGCTTACTATATGCTAATGACTGATATCATTCTAAAAATATCCCATAGATGATCACTAATTTTTGCTCACTATTCTTCCTTTTCTCTCTTGCCTTCTTTCTCTCTCCCACTTCCCTTCCTCTTTCTCTCTACATCTATGATAGATATAGTGTCTCTCTGTCTCTATGTGTCATCTGTCTCTCTTTCTCTCTCCCCCTCTCCTTATCGTTGATAAATTAGTGTTATCAGTGTATTGTTAATTATACTTGATATCTATTTTCCATTCTTCCTACATACCCAATTCATTTTCTAGTCATACAAATCTTCAATAATAGTATTTATATCACTTTTTACTTTAAAGGAATTGTTTGACTAAAAAAGTAAGATCACAAATTGAATATTTTTCATCAAAAATCTCTCAAATATTCAAACTGAAATTACTATTCACATTTCTCTTATGAACATGTGAAAAATGTAGTGCTAAAAAGTACTAATAAAATGAAAATTTGTGTCAAATTATTGGGCTGCAAAATATTCTTTGATTTGACCACAGCTAAAATATTTCAGATTAACAACTTCCTCTAATTAATTTTAAAATTTAGGACTGTTAATTGAACTTTTCCTAGAGTAACACCTCTTTGGAGAGGAAACAAAACAAAAGAAGAAAAAACCCATTACCGCCACCATAAGATGATAAGGAATAAACCTGGATAAATATCTACAGATGTGACACTTTTAGAGAGCATATAGGAAGGCTGTTTTTGCAAGGCTTAGTCTATTTCTTAATTTCCCCCCTAAGGTGTATTTTTAATTGGCTGCTGAATAACCTCAGTAGCTTTGTCTAATAGGTCATTTCACATCTATTTGGAATGCTCTATGTGTATATGTGTTTTAATATTGCTGTTCATGATGAGGTTTTAAATAGATTTCTGCATCTAAACCTGTTTTGCCCTCAAGTGAAAGTAAAAATGGTGATATTATACGAGCAGATGGCATTATTATTCTAAGAAGAGTACAATTTATCATTCTGTGCTACATACTCAAATACAGATGTATGATATGTCGTTCTTTGGGCCATGAGTTATTTTAAAAGAAATTTGTACCTAAAAATGAAGTGAAATCTAAAGATACTTTTAAAATTTATCTTAGTATTGGTTCATTTAAAGCAAAAGCACTGGGAGAAGAATGACTCATAGTGATTCCCCACTGACTAAAACAATTATTTTCAGCCATTTGGGAAAGCTGTCTCTTTCTTGAACTGACCAGATGTGAGGCAAATACAGATATCTAGCTTATTTACACATGGAGACAATGTATGCCATCTCTGTCAAAGCATCTACCCATTTTTACACATCCAAAAAATGTTCAGGGGCCTTAGGGGATGCTCAAGATATATGATTTTTTTTGAAAATTTTCAGTAAAATCCCAGTAAGATTTTCACATGGATTAAAAACTATAAATATTAAAATGGTCTCCAGTTAAAAGTGTTAACTAGGATATTAAAAACCAATGTCTTATTGGTCATGTTCCTTTTAATTATTCATTTCATTGCCACCCCCCTTTAACACAGAACACATGCAAACACGCATACACACACATTATCTTATCTGGTCCTCACTATCCCATACAAATTCAGTTCAGTGAAAAAACTTGGAGATGTTATATTGGTTGACTTCTAATATTGGAAAGGTTGTCATATGAAAAGGCATTAAACTTATTTTACTTAAAGAGAAAAACTAAATCTGTAATGTAGAAATTATAAGAAGGAAGACTTTGGATCAATAAAAGGACAAACTTCAGACAATTAGGATATATCTGAAAATAGAATATGCTTACTTTGAGGATGATGAATTTTCTGTTATTATATGCTTTCAAATGGAAGCTGGATGGTACATTTGGTAGCTCAACCAACAGGCACTCGTTAAGTGCCTACTGTATGCTAGGTACTGTTGATATGATTTTTCTTTGGGTAAAGTTTAGATGTTATGATCTATGACATCCTTTCCAAGCTGATACTTCTATGGTTCTATAATTCTATTGCAAAATACAAATCCATACCTAAAAATGAATTTGGTCATAAATATTCAGCAGTATAGCCATTGGTATTTATGCTTATACATAGAGATTAAAAAATAACACCTATGATTCAAAGAATGTGTGATCTCATTGATGTGGTACTATCTTCACTGTACAGATCACAACTGAGCCACCGTAGCAACTTTTTTTTCAATTCCTGATTGTATCCTTCTATAAATCCCAACATTGATGATACACCCAGTGCCCAGATAATTTTTTCTTGATTTTTTTATTATTCAATGGAACAAATAAGATAATATTTCAAGGCATTTATACAGTGCATATAACATAGTCGATACTTAATAAATGCTTTTTCCTTCTACTTCTGTGGGTAAAAGTGCAACTTTTGAATTGGCTATCTGTTATCTTTTGCTTTCCTTACATAACTTTTTGACTTTCCTTTCTGAACATCCATTGCTGAGATGATATCCTTTCCATCTCACACTAAGGTCCTATTCTATTGCCTCCTTATGGCATGAATGGGACTCTGGACCCTCAAAGGCTCTGTGAGCAAGATAGAAACTCTAACAAGCTATTGCTTAAAGTAAGGTTGTAAACTAGTAAGTTACTCTAGCACTAAGGAGAGGGATAGGAAGAGTGATGGATTATTATGTCTGTTGTCTGAAGACTGGCCTAGCTATATTCCTGAAGTTTCAGGTCAAGTTGGCTGAGGGGATGTTAGTTTTGTTGGACACAACAACTCTCAAAGACCATTGGTTAAGACTGGTTAAGTTAGAAAAAATTTATTACCTGCGTTGGTAGGGGAAGTATCCTTACCAACAAGTTTTCAGATCCTTCAAATATTCCTTTTGAATCTTGCTTGCAATAAATTCCTAACCTGGAACTTTCCATTGGATTACTCACCATGGCGAGAGCTTTACCTATTTGAAAAGGATACTATTTATTGCATAAAGCCTTGTAAAGTTATGACAGTTCCTCAGATCCATTGGTAATCAAAAGAGTCTGAGCAAAACATTCCACAAAGGAAAAAAAAAGTTGGTGAAAGGATACTATTGCTCAGACTATGACATATGGTCAAATAGACAATCCAATAAGTCTATCAGAATACATTATATAATGCACATGTGTGTATAAGGATAGATAGATAGATAGATAGATAGATAGATAGATAGATAGATAGAGGAAGGTATGGAGGCGAAGTCAAGATAGTAGAGTGAGAGGAAGCAATACATCATAGCCTCCCACTAAACTTTCTCCACCATGTTCTAGAAAATATATCAGACACATTCTGATTGGGAAAGTCAAGAGAAAGTCATAATAAGTCATTTTTCCGGCCTGGGTTGTTTAGGAAGACATAGAAATAGGGCAGAGCCAAGATGGCAGCTGGAAAGCAGGGACCAGTGTAAGCTCCCCACCAAGCCCCTCCAAAAACCTATAAAAATGGCTCTGAACCAATTCTAGAACTGCAGAACCCATAAACTAGCAGAGGGAAGCAGGGCTCCAGCCCAGGACAACCTGGATGGTCTCTGGGTGAGGTCTATCCCACACGGAGCTGGAAGCAGAGCAGAGCCCAGCATGGGCAGCGCAGACCAACCAGAGCAGGAGCCGGGTGGAGTGTGCCCTAGCACCCTGAATCAGTGAGTTGCAGCAGTTACCAGACTTCTCAACCCACAAACACGAAACACAACAGAGAAGGCTAGTGGAAAAAGCTGCAGGAGTGGAAGGAGTTTGCCATTCGGCTACCGCCCCAGGGGCAGCAGAGGTGGGTCAGCTACAGAACTACAGCTGCAGTTGCTTCTGGCCCCAGGCCCACCTGGTGGGAGGAATTAAGTGGTGGATCAGAGCAGGAGTGAAGAGCCTGCTGAAGATCTAAGTCCAGTCCAGGTGAGGGGTTCTTGGTGAAGAAGGAGTGCTGGTGTGGCAGAGATGGCTGTAATAGCTCTGAAAACAACAGTGCATGTCCTCAAGCTTGGAACAAAGTACTCTTTACTCTTCAAGCAGTCATACCCTGCTGAAAAATTCAAGGGTCAAGTAAGTTGGCTGGGAACATGGCCAGGCAGTGAAAATGCACCCAGATTAAGTCTCAGACTTTGGAATCTTTCTTTGGTGACAAAGAAGACCAAAACATACAGCCAGAAGAAGTCAACAAAGTCAAAGACCCTACAACAAAAGCCTCGAAGAAAAACGTGAACTGGTCTCAGGCCATGAAAGAGCTCAAAAAGGATTTGGAAAAGCAAGTTAGAGAAGTAGAGGAAAATTTGGGAAGAGAAATGAGAAGGATGTGAGGAAGCCATGAAAAACAAGTCAATGACTTGCTAAAGGTGACCCAAAAAAATACTGGAAAATATACTTAAGAAAACAACACCTTAAAAAAAAGACTAACTCAAATGGTAAAAGAGCTCCAAAAAAGTCAATGAGGAGAAGAATGCCTTCAAAGGCAGAATTAGCCAAATGGAAAAGGAGGTCCAAAAGACCACTGAAGAAAACACTACCTTAAAAATGAGATTGGAGCAAGTGGAAGCTAGTGACTTGATGAGAAATCAAGATATTATAAAACAGAACCTAAGGAATGAAAAAATGGAAGACAATGTCAAATATCTCATTGGAGAAACCACTGACCTGGAAAATAGATCCAGGAGAGATAATTTAAAAATTATTGGACTACCTGAAAGCCATGATCAAAAAAAGAGCCTAGATATCATCTTTCAAGAAATTATCAAGGAGAACTGCCCTAATATTCTAGAGCCATAGGGCAAAATAGAAATTGAAAGAATCCACCGATCACCTCCTCAAATAGATCCCAAAAAGAAATCACCTAGGAATATTGTCACCGAATTCCAGAGCTCCCAGATTAAGGACAAAATACTGCAAGCAGCCAGAAAGAAACAATTTGAGTATTGTGGAAACCCAATCAAAATAACCCAAGATCTAGCAGCTTCTACATTAAGAGATCGAAGGACTTGCAATACGATATTCTGGAGGTCAATGGAGCTAGGATTAAAACCAAGAATCACCTACCCAGCAAAACTGAGTATCATGCTCCAAGGCAAAATATGGACTTTCAATAAAATAGAGGACTTTCAAGCTTTCTCAGTGAAAAGACCAGAACTGAATAGAAAATTTGACTTTCAAACACAAGAATCAAGAGAAGCATGAAAAGGTAATCAAGAAAAAGAACAAGAAATAGAAATTGCAAGAGACTTACTAAAGTTGAACTGTTTTGTTTACATTCCTACATGGAAAGATGATGTGTATGATTCATGAGACCTCAGTATTAGGGTAGCTGAAGGGAATATGCATATATATATATATATATATATATGTACATATATATGTATATATGTATATGTGAGTGTGTATGTATACATATGTTTGTGTGTATATATATATATGTGTGTGTATATGTGTATATATATATATATATATATATATATATATATATACACAGAGAGAGAGAGAGAGAGAGAGAGAGAGAGAGAGAACGCACAGGGTGAGTGGAAGATGAAGGGAAGACATCTAAAAGGAATAAAATCAAATTAAGGGATGAGAGAGGAATATATTGAGAGAGGGAGATAGGGAGAGATAGAATGCAGTAAATTATCTCTCATAAAAGTGGCAAGAAAAAGCAGTTTTGTAGGAAGAGAAGAGAAGTCAGGTAAGGGGGAATGAGTGAATCTTGCTCTCATCAGACTTGACCTGAGGAGGGAATACCATACATACTCACTTGGGTGTCTTACCCCACAGGAAAAAAGAAGGAAGAAGATAAAAAAGGCGGGGGGGGGATGATAGAAGGGAGGGCAGATGGGGGTGGAGGTAATCAAAAACAAACACTTTCGAAAGGGGACAGGGTAAAGGGAGAAAATTCAATAAAGGGGGATAGGTTAGGAAGGAGCAAAATATAGTGAGTCTTTCACAACATGAGTATTGTGGAAGGGTTATACATAATGATATGCATGGGGCCTATTTTGAATTGCTTGACTCCTTAGGAAGGGAGGGTGGAAAGGGAAGAGGGAAGAGAATTTGGAACTCAAAGTTTTAAAAACACATGTTCAAAAACAAAAAAAAAAAGTTTTTGCATGCAACTAGAAAATAAGATACACAGGCAATGGGGCATAGAAATTTATCTTGCCCTACAAGAAAGGAAGGGAAAAGGGGATGTGAGGGGAGTGGGGTGACAGCAGGGAGGGCTGACTGGGGAACAGGGCAACCAGAATATATGCCATCTTGTAGTGGGGGGGAGGGTAGAAATCGGGAGAAAATTTGTAATTCAAACTCTTGTGAAAATCAATGCTGAAAACTAAATATATTAAAAAAAATAAAATGCATGCAGTTTTTTTAAAAAAAAGACATAGAAATCAGATTCTGGAGACAGCATCTGAAAGAATAGGAAAAAAAGTGATATACCTCATAGGAAAAATAGTTAAACTGGAAAATGGATTGGGAAAGATAATGTAAGACTCATTGCATTACTTCAAAGCCATGAACAGAAACATAAGAACTAGACATCATATTTCAAGAAACCTTAAAAGAAAACTCTCCAGATCTCTTAGATCCAGAGGGCAAAATGGAAATTGAAGGAATTCACTCATCACCTCCTGAAGGAAAACAGATTTCAGAGGATAGTTACCCCAGAAGGTTTCAGAATAGTCTACAGGGGAAAAAAGACCTTCAAAGAAATAGAGGACTTGCAAGTGTTCCTAATGAAAAGACCAGAGCTGATAAGAAACCTTGAAATAGAAACACAGGAGTTAAATGCAAAAAGGTGAACAAGAGTGAGCAATAAAAAGTGATTAAACAAGGTTAAATTGTTTACATTCTAATTTGTGGAGATGATACCTGTAGCCCTCAAAATTCTATCATCATCAAGAGTCATAGAGCGAGTCTAATTAGACACAGAACCTGGAAGTGATTGGTTATGTTTTGAGGATCTCAAAAGAAAAAAAAATATGCTGGGGAAGAGGAACATACTGTGGGAGGGAGAAAAGAAAAGGATGGGGGAAATTATCTCACATAAATGAGGTACACAAAGAAGATGTTATTCAATAAGAAGGAGGCTATGGACTGATTGGAGTGGGTGACACTTGAACTTCACTCCCATCTAATCTGGTAAAAGAGTAAAGAATACACACTGACACAAACAATTAGGTATAGAATTATATATCACCCAACAGGGAAATGAGAAGGAAAGGGAAGGTAAATAGCAGTGCAGATTAGAGGAGTTATTAGAAACAAAATGGACTCTTAAAGAAGAGATATAGATAGTCACTGAGAATGAAGAATGACCTCCATCCAGAATTATACAAGAAGAAAAGAGTGGGCTAGAATGAAATGTGAATTCACAAATATGATCATACTACCAGAGAAGAATAAAGCAGAGAAAGAGGATTAGAAATAAATACTGGTAGCGAAGATGGAAACTTTTTAAATAAAATTATTACCAAAAGAGTATTTAAAGATCTGAGGGAAAAAAACTTCATCAATATGAACAAGTTGTATTTATGCTAGGGATGCAAGGATAGTTAAATGTTACAGAAACTATACAATCCGGTACATTAAAAAAAAACAACCAAAGACACCTGTTTATATCAATAGATGGAGAAAAGACCTTACAAAAAAGAAAATACACATTTTTGCTAAAAATAAAAACTTTAAAAAGGCACTAAATCCTTTTTTTCCTTTTAGCATTTTTATTCTGAACTTGAACATCAAAAAAGAAGACATTTCTAGACACAAATTAGAACAGAAAAACCATGATTATATCTAAAACTACGAATCTCTTATCACATACAACCTAGTTTTTAAAAAATAGCATATAATAAATTCAACCTACTACTCTGAGAGAGATGTCATGCCTGTTATTTTATTCTGAACTTTGTTCTGTTATCTGCATTTAAAAATACTTCAATAACCTTTTTCCTTCTTTTCTTTTACTTTGTTGTCAGCACTATCACTGATTCTCAGTTCCTACCGATTTCCCTCCCCCTGTCATTGCAAATGCAAAGCAAATGAAAACCAGGCCCATAGTCCTTGTATCAAATAACCATAACCAAAGAAAATACTTCAATAGGCTTGTCATGTTCAAAATGTTTGATTCTGCAACTGAAGTCTGTCACCCTTCTCCTAGGAGGCAAGTAACATTTTTCATCATCAGACCTTTGGAGTCATGGTCTATTGGTAATTACATTGATCAGAGTTCAAAAATCTTTCAAAGTTTTCCTTTTTTTTTTTTACAACATGGTTCCTGTTATTTTTTTCTCCTGATTCTTCTCACTTTACTCTGTATCAGTTCATATGTGTTCTCTCTCAAAACAATGTAAACCCCTTGGGAGCAGAACTCTTTTTTTTGCTTTTCCTCTCTTTCTCTTTCTGTGTCTCTCTCTGTCTCTGTTTCTCTGTATGTCTGTTTGTCTGTCTGTCTCTGTCTCTCTCTCTCTGTGTCTCTCTGTCTCTGTCTCTCTCTCTCTTTCTCCAGAATCTAACTCAGTGCCTGTCACATGGGGGTGCTTTATAAATGCTCTTTATCAAATGATTGATGTTTGTAGCCCCAATGTGAAATTCATGGGGCCTACAGCAGCTATGAATATGCTGGCACAGTTGTGAATCACAAAATATAACAGACTCTCTTCATTGAAGGTAAAACCAAAATGTGCATCCAAACACCAAAAAGCCAAATCCCAACACCAGAATGCCAAATGCATTATAGCAACAAAGAAATCTACATTAGCAATACAGGGGGCACCAACATCCCCAAGTCTGTTGGGCCTTAGGCAAAATGCCCCTCTCTCACCCATGTTAGCTGCTCTCTTTATGTCTCTCTCTCCCAGCTCTGACTGCTCTGTTTCACTTCCTCTCAGCTCTGTTCCACCCTTCCTGCTCCACCCATTCAGCAAGCTCCTCCTACCACAGGCTCAAGTGACTCAGACTCATGAGACTCAGACAGGTCACATGGGCCTATTAATGGATGGGAAGATGTTCAAATTGTATTAACAATATGCCCATTGCATTAACAATGCATTAACATAGTTCTTTTTTAGTTTTGTGTGAATACATTAAGTATTAACATTAAAAATATTTCACTTCAAAAAAATATTTCACTTCAAATCATTTATCTTGTTTTTGAGATGTTGGTTTCATTTTGGTTTTGTTTAAAACTGAGTTGGCAAATAAAGTTTTCTCTCTTTGTAGGAAATGGTATGCTGCCCTTTCAGCTATTATTCTTAATTACTACATGTCTATCTGAAATATTTTTAAAGTTTTATATGCTATAAACAAAACGTTACAGATATCATCAGATCTTGGCTCTGGTGCAGCTAGGAAATTATTGCATTTGAATGTTGTGCCCTTTGTAAAAATTATTTCATTGACTTTATGTCACTGTGAGTATTTTTCTGTTATTTTCTTAAGACTAAATTCCCCCTATTCTTTGATAACTAATTTAGATATAAATGTTATGTTCTTTCCAGGGAACAAATCTCAGACCTTTGATAAGTTTGCTAACTTTGATTCAGGAAAAACTGGAGCCCAAGGTTTCTTAAAATAATTTCTCATTAAAATACTTATCTTTCCAATATTTTATTTTCTGTTATATTTATCCTGAATACTATGTATTATGGTGCAATTTCTATGAATACATAAAAGTATGATGCTGCATTATGCTCCTGAGGGTCTCTTCTTTTTGCCCACAAAGCTCTAAAGGATGAGCTCAAGTAAGACCAATTTATATGGAATGCAGATTTGAATCCAGTTAGGTCTTTGAGATGAAATGGTCAATTCTCTCTTATTAAAGCTCTTCAGAAAAAAAAAGAATGTGTGACTACTTATCAGTTATTTTATTGAGCCTTTGTGTTCAAGTTTAAGTTAGACTAAATGGCCTTTGAGGTCCCTTCCTATGATATTTTTAGGTCCTGTATCCTAATCAAGGCCTTTTCTAATCTCTTCTTCCTTTTCCTCAATTATTAGCACTCTTCTTCTTAGTATTACACTGTTCATTCACTTCAGTCATGTCAGTCATGTCCGAATCTTTGTGACCCCATTGAGATTTTCCTGGCAAACATACTGGACTCGTTTGCTGTTTCCTTCTTTGCTCATTTGACAGATGAGGAACTGAGGCAGCCTGGGTTAAGTGACTTGCCCAGGGTCACACAGCTGATAAGTGTTTGAGGCCAGATTTGAACTCAGGAAAATGAGTCTTCCTGACTGCAGACTTGGCACTCTACGCACCACACCACCTAACTGCCTATTTAATATATACTTTGTATTTATTTGTGCATATGTTGTATCTCCCCACAATTTACTTCATCTGTGACCTGTACTAGAAGCTAAAATAAAAAACAAAATTAGAAATATTTTGATGAGGCAAGATTGGGCTGATGTGGGGAAAATATTTCAGTTTAGTTTGACATTTATTATGCAAAGGGCATATGTATATATACATATGTGTATAAAGGTATAGAGAAAATGTAAAGGGATACAGTTGAATCAAAAAAAAACTTTCACAAATACGAGATTGGGAGAGATGTTTACATGTTAGTGGTTCTGAAAAAAAAAAGAGTTGGGTAGATAGGTTAGATGTTTACAATTTGCTATATGCATATTCACACACACATACTCAAAAACAAAAGCAAAATAAATATGAGGTAATGTGTCAGTGGGGTTAGCACTATCATCTGGTTGGGATCAGGAAAGGCCTCATTGTATTGATAAGGTGCTCAAGCCTCACCTTGACCACAATAAGGGAGGGACTTAGTTCCAGTAGAGCATTGTCATTGTATCCAAGAGTCCTGTTGCTACCCCTGGTCAGTAGCATATGGACCTAAGGGATACAATAGGAAGGAAATTCCCTGCCACTAAGGCACAATGTTCAGGTCCTTAGCCCTCATTCTCTTTTGTGAAGGCAAGAAGTCTTACTCATTTAGGTGAGGCTGACAAGGGTCTTAGTCTCAGCCCTTGCCATTAACTTATGGATATGGAGAGAAGGGAAGATGTCCCTATCACTAGGGCATGGGTTTCAAATTAATACCTTGCTCTGTCTGATGAAGGTAGCAAGTTATGCCCATGCAGGTCAAAGAATTGTCAAAGGGTTCTCTATAGATGATGAGGTCTTACTGATGCTCCAATTTGCAAAATATGTTTTGCTGATAGCATCAAGATCTATGATCTTTCACAGCTTTCTAAATGAAACCAATAGTCATTCCAAAGAATTTAAAAAGTAATCGCTTCAGGAAAATTTTTCAACAATTCAACTTCTCCCTGAAACTGAAGCCTAGCTTTTTAATACCAATATATTTCCATTGATAATGTATGACTGAAAGTAATGAAATACTATAGATTTTGAAGGATTGAAACTGTACATCATGCAAAGGGCAACAGAGAAATACATGGTGGGCATGAATAGATTGCAAAACATTACAAATGAGTAATTATGCTAGATGAGTGCTATAAATGACATACTCCAGTAAATGAGTGACCAGAAAAAAAGATAGAATGGTCATATATCAAGATAAAGGAATTACTGATTGATAACCTAAAAGCTCCACTGGTACCCATTCTCAAATTAGGAAAACAAGAGCCTCAGTATATTGTGTGAATCTTTTACGTTGAATTTATGCGAGTATATACTTGAGAGTTGAACAAAATAGACTTACTTGTATAGGTTTACTATCTACATTTTTGGAGGGAACAGTCACATCTCTGAGAACACAGATCCATTGGAGTATAATCTTTTCTTGTAAAGTTCTTCCTATATAAGATATTCTACACTTCCCTGACACCTTCAGGAGGGGTATCATTATAAATTACTATGAAGATGATAGATAGATAGATAGATAGATAGATAGATAGATAGATAGATAGATATGTACATAGTAATTTTCTGTCACACAGTGATCCCCCTGAGATAAACCTCTTGTTTACCCAAAAGGTAATCAAGTATGTTTTCCCTCTCCAATGAATGTTAATGCAGGGGTCTGGGGTAAACAGGACTCCTTTTCTCTTTCAACGAATGAGCCTAGACCATTATACTGGATGAGTTACTATATTTACTTGTTGTAGTTCTTCTATCTCTTTCTTTGCTATCATTTCTTTTTTAATGTTGTCCCAGCATCTAACTCAAAAAGCTATGATACCACCCATAACTTCCCTTTCTACTATACTGCTTCGAATCTTCTCTGGACCTGGCAAAAAGAACTAGTTTGACTCAAATTTGGTGTATAACAAGAATAAATAGATCCCAGGATCTTAAGGGACTATTTTGCAAGTGATATGCATAAAAGTTCTGCATAGATCTTGTGACACCTGTTTTAACACCTTGCCAGTTCTTTTCTTTGCTTTTTTATTTTTTTTACTTGAATGTTCTCAGCTGCCCCAAATGATATTGAGGCTGTGTTATAAATGATCTCCAGATAAGTAATAGTACTAATAATAATGATAGTAATGTCTACATTTATATAGCACTTTAAATTTGCAAAGTGATTTGAATATGTTAACTCATTGGATCCTTACACAACCCTGTGAAGTATGTAGTTATTATTTTCCCCATTGCACAGATGAAGAAACAGAAACAGTGAGGGTAAGTGGTTTGCCTTGGGTCTTATAGCTGGTAAATTACAATTCAAACTCAAGTTTTCCTGATTCCAACTACCACACTCTATCCTCTTGTACCACCTGTCTGCCTAGACTAGAAAGATTTATCTTCAATAAATGAAGTGTTATATTGTGAAAGTGGTTCAGACTATAAGGTCACATTGTCGGCATGGTGAAAAAGACAAACTGAAAGAGGGAAAAATATTATGTAACAGAGCACTGGGAACTAAAAATATTATTTCTAAAGAATTTTTAGAACAGCATGAATGAAGAATGCAGCTTTTGAGTACGTGCAAAATGCCTGCCTTGTTTACAATTTCTCATCTGTACCATTACTGTGACACATCTTCTAATATTCCAAGCTAGTTTAGAACAATAGTAGTTTTGTGATACTCTGTCAATATACCTGTCTAAAAGGGGGGAAAATCTTTGAAACACACAGGAACTCTGTGAGGCAATGAATCCCAGATTTGCTGTGAAAGATTTGGGATATTTGCAGTTTTAGAATCATAGTGGTTAGAATTGGAAGGGTACTTAGATATCCGTTATTCCAGACTCTAAAACCAGGTATTCTAACTCTAAATCCCTGGTACTTTCCACTATATCATACATCCCGTCAATGTGTGTTATGAAATTCTCAAAAATTCCTTACCATCAGATTTAATCTTAATTTACTTTTATTTAAAAATTGTGTGTGTTACCTTGATGTAATTGAAAGGAGAAAAAGATACTATGAAAAATGAGATTCCATGAGTCTACAAAGTTCGGGAACTATCAAATCATAGAATGTCAAAGCTAGAAGGAATCTCAGATACCATATAATCCCCATGCTCACACCTTTGTCCACCTTACAGAAGAGGAAACTGGAACTGATTCTCATATCAGTTTTACTTACCCATGATCTCATGGTCCAGATTAAAGAGTCAGAGATGACTCTAACGCTTATCTAAAGTTTTCTTTTTAAATATGTGTTTCATTTTAAGTATATTATATTTTCTTTCAGACCTAAGATCAAAATCCTTACCTCTCAGTTCTGAACTACCCACTTGTTAAGTCTTTTCCTGTATGTCAATTAAGTATAAATATTGTGGATATTAATTTTCTTAGAATATTGATGGGATTTCTGGCAGTTTGTATAAATTATAAGGATCAAAGTGGAATGTGTTCTCTCTTGTAATTTCCTTGTAAGAAACTAGAACTGGATGGCAATTGAAATATTTAGTTTACCTGGGTTTTGTACATTGGTTGTACTAAAGTCATGAAAAACTGACAGCTACAAACTTCTATGTTTTGGTTCGTCTGGTGGTCTCATGCCTCATTACCTCTACAAGCTATTAAGCTATTGATAGTTTTAGTGTTTTGTATTTTTTGGCTGATTTCAAAGGAACAAAGTTTTACATTTTTTGGTTACCTCTCCATTCTCAAGAAGGTGGAATCTATTGAAACAGGTTAAAAACATTGGTTAGGCATTTTACTGTGTAAGAAATGAAAATTCATTTTCCTCTCTTTGATTTTGTTTCTTCTATAAAATGAAATGGTTAAACTATAAGCCTATACAACGCCTAAGGTCTTTGATGCCTTTTTAAGATAACATTAACAATAGAAATAATCAACTCCCCCCAAATACATCACTACTACCTGGCATACTGTGTTCCTTTGGAGAAGATATTTGGTATTGCTTTTAATGGTGACTACTTCATACTTGGCTCACTTTCCCCAGATTGAACTTAACTGCTAAGTGTCACAAAGTATGGTTCCTAATTGGGATCCTTTGGTGGTTTGGCAAAAACTTAGCAAGTTGATAAAGGAAAAGATAAAGAAAGTTGTCATTGAAGGACCTGTCTCTTGCTTCTTTTCTCTCCCCTATACTCTTATCTGTAATATATGAGAGTGGGTTTACCTCTTCTATAGAAAACTGAATTTTTCTTCCCATCGTATTGAGAAAACCAATTCTTTTCTTCATCCCTTCAGATAATTAGGATCTGTCAATGGTGTAACAGAAACTTTTTTTAACTTCCTCTATATCTGTCTGTTGATTGAGCACATAAATGTAAGAAAATCTGATTTATAAACTAGTAAAAAAAAAGGAGAATAATGAGTAACTGAATGTTAGCCTTTTTACTGCACCTATTTATGTAGTGTTCTTTAAGGTTTGGGTAATGGCTGAAAAATGTTAACAAAGAAAAGCTGACTTAAGAAATTCAGGTTATAGACAATCTTAATGATATCTTTGTTCCTTGTTCCTGTTGTCTTATTCTCAATTTCAGGAAATGTAAAATAAAATGTTTTATAGGCTATAGTCAAGGCCGTAAGAGGAAATCTCCATTTCTAGGCAATGAATAATAAATTTGCAAGGCTAGCCATGGCATGAGCTAGGCTTATTTCTCCTCCCTTCCCCATCTCCTTCATTATTTGTTTCTTTTAATACCCTTCCACAACCACTTATAGTGCTCTAAAGCCCCAAAACATAGAGATAAAGGAGCAGCAAATAGCCCCTGGAATGCCTGCCAATCATTGCTCTTGAATATCTAAGAAGTAAGGAAAATGGTAAAATATCTACAGTAGACATCAGAGATGGAATACTTTCTGTATGTGAAATAAAAACTCAGAAGCTATCATGTTAATTCCATCCTATGGCATGGGTTTGTATAACATACTTCAAGGGAGATGGATGTTCTGAAGAGATAAAATTGAGGTTCTCTTTTAACACAAGGAAGCTCTGGGAGAGCCAGAAGCCATGTTCTGAGTCCGGCTCTCTGTGGTTATTTTGACTACAAAATTTTCTCAATAATAATTTACAAGATATCTTTTATTTCTCTGGTGTGGTCTCTGTCGTACCAAAGACATGTTTAGAATTCATTTGTAGCCAAGTAATATGGAAAATGTCAGAAAGTCTGATCACCTCTCCTATCTCTAAACATGCTTATAAACCCCCAAACTTAAATCATTTCTCCAGGGTTGTAACATTGAGTGGAGCCTTCTGTTTTATTTTCCTTTCTTCAAAATAGGTTTGAAGAATACAGTTTTCTTACAGACGTTGCATCACTATCACTTGTGGAAATTTCTCCTGTAGGTAGACGTAGGATGGGAAAATCCACCCCACCTTACCTCGTCAATGCTCCATCAGTTGTCTCGATTCCAACTCTTCTAGAAACGAAGAAGTCTTCTATAAGAAACTAGGATAATTTGTTTATCATCACCTTTTTATCTGTTAAATATCCTGACAATGAGGTGGAATGGGGCTAGACAGGGTTGAGTATTGTTCCAAATTTTTGTTTCATAAGTTGCTGTGGACAAAATGTTTATGATCTATTAACTATTCATCTGGTGATGAGACTCTAGGTACTTAGCTGGGCTAGTCCTCAAACATCAGAAACAGTCTATCATCAGGCCTGTATTCAAAACTTCTTCAAGTTTGATAGGACCTGACACTATCATGAATTATAGTCACCTCAATATGATCAGGGGATCCAATTTGTGGAAGAAAATAGAAAATGCTATACTAAGGCTGTCTTCCTCCCACTTAAAGAATGAGTAAATGTGGGTATTAATTCAAAATCTGTTGATATTTAAAATATTTTAAGTATTTTAAAGCTATTTTATGAATTACTTTAATCAAAGGTAAATTTTTCTAATCAAGACAAATAAAATAATAATACTTCTAATTAGTTTTAGTTTCCATTTGAAATTATGATCCTCAAAAGTAATCTGTGACTGAAAAAAAAAACTTGCCTCAACAAAAAGGGTTGTCTTCACTTCCATTATATAAACTGGTTTCTATTAATTTTCTATGGCTTGATATTTTCATAAAAAAAATTATTTGAAGTAATTATAGATTTTCATTTACTCAACAAATATAAATACATGTATTTATACATATAGCTATGTACCTACACATACACACATATGTGTTTTTATTGTCTAGATGCTTTGTTTTCAAATCCCAAAGCCCATATATGAGTTCTGGTTTTTCCTCTATATTGAAATAATTTTGACACGTATTTGATGTCTTTGTTGTCATGACTTGAGGTGGTTTATCAAGTTGAAGGGTTCAGTCGGTGATTACTCGAATTTCTCTTTGTATTTTTTGCAATAAATATATGTTGTACCATCATCTTATTTTTTGTTTATGTAAAATAAGATATCCACTGTATAAAATGCTTTTAGTGGAAAAAATAACTCCACAAAATACTTATCAACAGAACGATAATTTTATAAGTAGACATTTATAGAAGACCAAGTCTTGAAGGCTTTTGACTCTTTTTGGCTTCTTTCCTCACTTACCCCACCCATCTTCTCCTCTGGATATTGCTTCTTCTCCCCTTACCCCCTCCTGCATCATCAGATTCTTTCATTTGTACCTCTTTGTACCTCTGCCAGCACCTTCTCTTTCTCTCTGTCTAATACTACTCTTATAGTTTACTTTCAATGAAAGCATGTAACTAGTGGCTCAAAAATGTGAGAATAATTGAATTTTAAAGATCTTTAATAATTTCATTTCCTGCTTTAGTATAATTAATATGGTCTAATAATTATAATTATGTAGAGCATTATTTTTAGATTGTAGACCCATTCCACATGTATGGCTCATTCTGAACTGATAGACTGTGATTATTGATTTTCATTTATTCTGTACAGGCACCATCATCACCTTCCTCGCCCATAGCTAATGAACCAAAATATGAGAAGCGCTGGCTAGACACCTTATCAGTTCCTCTCTCTATGGCTCGAATCTCAAGGTACAAAGCTGGAACAGATAAATTAAGGTGTGTAATCATCATCTCAAAAGGGAAGAGTTAATGAATTGCATTTAATTTTTATGATAAACATATATAAAAATTTATTTTCAACATCCACTTATTTCATTTAGTTACTATACAATTTCATGAATGCTATATTTTGTTACTGCTTTACATGTTCCAGAAATATTCAGTAACGGTTTCTTGTATTCAAGAAAACCACAAAGGGAAAATGAATATGTAGTAAATAGTGGGCCAGCCAAAATATTCATGAGAAAATTTATTTGTATCTTGTGGTTGCCTGGCTCATATCATCTATACCTACTGGAAAAGAAAATACTATTTCTCAATATAGCATATTGAGATATGGTTGGCTTAGGAGTGAGGAGAATTGTGCTCTAGTATTGGAGCTAGCTATGTGACTTGGAAATCTCTAAAACTGGGGTGGGAGGGGGCATTGATTTTCTACCCTATGAGCTGAAGGACCTGGATTTGGTGATCTTTGAGTTATAGTCTAGATTTAACAATCTGTGGTTGGTGTGATTGCTGGGGTGGTGGGGAGGTTCAATTATAGTATTACTGTTGTTATTGCTTTTGGATACTTTGGATGTTTTCTTGATTTTCCAATAATCCATGTATGGCTACTTCCTTCAATTACAAAGATCTCAATGCCTACATAACTTAGTCTATGTTTTCATTAATTGCTCCGGCCAGTCTACTAATGATGAACCTCAGTTGAAAGACTGACAGTGTCTCACTGGATGCATGTGCGAAGCCTTTACAAACTGTTAGAACTTGCCAAAGTTTCTCTTCTACTGACATAGTCTTTAAGTACCCAAGGTCGAATCCATGCCTGTAAGGTATCAGAGAAGGGTTTTAGTAAAAATACCTATATTTAGGATTGGCTTGATTGAACTGTTGGCTAATGAGTAGAATATGTGAACTCTTCCTGGGTATGATAGTAGAGATTCTCTTCTTGGTATGACTAAGAAAAAAATATGAAAAATATTTAAAGACTCAGCAGGTATTCTGACTGTTGGCCACAGGGAAATAATTTTCTCTTCCATGAACATAAGCTCAACTTTTGGAGTAAGAATTCAGGTGGAGAAAGAAAAAAGAAATTTTTTTCTGGGGTTCAGCCTCTGTCACAGAGCAAAGACTCAATCGGGTCATATCTTCCATGCTGCTCATATTATAATAATTGGACTGTATGTGATTCTTGTGATGAATTGGCAAAGGACAAATAGGTTATATAATGGATAGAGTACTGAATCTGGGGTCAGGAAACCCAGAGTTTGAATCACACCCCTGTACCAACAATGCTACTTGCAGTTGCTGTGGGGTATAAGACCAATAACACCAGCACACAGGAGGGCTGCTAGCACAGGTTCTTTGATCTGCTTTTCTAAAGGAAAGTGACTTAAAAGGGGTCAACAATCTTACTTTAATCAAACATATATAGACAAATATACATTTTTATGTATACATATGTGTGTTTGTTTATACATATATATATATATATATAGACATCTACATAGATAGAAATAAATGTAGATATATAGATATACCATTCGCTTATTTCAGGGGAAAAGTCAGCACCCTAAATTTCAGAGAAAATACAAACAAAAATTACAAGCAGAAAGTGTATGAAGAGAGCAAATACAAACAGCAAACACCAACAGACAGGGCTTCCAACTGTCTGACCAAAAGCAATACATACATAGTTACCACTAAGAGAAGCAAAAACATCTGGGTTTTTCAAAGCCGTGGGGCTCCTTAACAGCTACCCAGAGTCTCATCTGACTAAATCACATGGACACTCTTCCAATGAGTGAGTCCCAAAGCAAAATGCTAACCTCAATATATATACATATATATGTATATATGTATATGTATATATATATATATATGTTTGTATATGTGTATATATACACATATATACATACATATGTATACATATATACACACAAATATATACATATATATACACATAAATACACACACACACACACTCACACATATATCCTTCTTTAGGGCCAGAGGGCATCACAATCCTCATGACCCAGACTCATGTGACTCAGGTTTCCATGTGACTCAGGTTCAAGAAAGGTCGCACAGGCCTGTTAAGTGGCAGGGAAGATCTTCAAATTGTATTAATATTACAGCCCCAGAAATGTATTAGCTAAACAATTCTGAACAAGCCATCTAATCCTTCAGACTTGGCTTCCTCCATTATAAAATGGGATTAATAATAGCACCTACCTCACAAAATGGTTGTGACGTTCAAATGAGAAAAGTATGTAATTCTTTTTCTAAAAATTAAAAAGGTGTTTAATCAATAGTTATTATTATTATTGGTGGTGCTGGTATGTTTTCAAGCTGTTAATAATAGAAAGTGAAGGAAAATAAATTATTTCAGTATAAATGTTTAAATGTAAGGCCTATGATAACATGTCTGCTCTTATACATATATGTATGTATATATGTAAAATGTAATATGTCTATTCTTATACATATATACATACATAGGCATGTCTTTTGGCACATAGGAGAATACATAAAGATAGCTATAATATAGTAGTCATAATTTATAGCCGCTATCTTAGAATCAAGTGACATAGTTACATTTGCCTTTGCGAAAAATCACTTTGTAAGCTGTGGAGAGGATAGACAGGGAAGAGTAGAGAAAATTTGAGGCAAGGAGACCACTTAGAGATATTTTGATAATCTAGTTGGGGAATGATGAAGGATGGCTTGAACTAAGATGGTGGCTCCATATACAGGGAGACACATTTATATGTTTGAAATATTATGGCAACAGAATTGATAATATTTGGCAATGGATCAGACATGTATGATGAGGGAATGTGAGGAGTCAATCAGCTAGTCAACTAGCATTTATGAAAAGTTCACTATGTGCCAAGCTAAGTTGGAAGGGAAGAAAGGGAGGAAAAAGAAAAAAAAGGAGCATGCAAGTGAAGAAGGAGCAGGAGCTGAAGTAAAAGAGTTTTGTATATTTTAAAGTACAAACTAATAGTGCTGTAGGTACAAATTTGGAGATAAAAAGAAAGGGAAAAAAAATCAAACAATGCCTGCTCTCAAAGAGCTTACAGGGGAAGATAGTAAGCAAACAATGTTGAGATTATGAACCTGAAAGAAATAGTCAACTTCAGAAGATGGGAGGAATTGGGGGAGGAAGAGAATGAGTTATGTTCTGGCCATATTGACTTCAGGTTGTATAAAGGCATCCAATTGGAAACACACAATAGGCAATACGTGACATGGTCACTGAAGCTTGGAGAAGAAATGGGGGCTGAGTACATAGATCTGTTATTTACTCTCATAAAGGTGATAATTAAACACATTGGAGCCAATGAAATCACATGTATAAGGGTGTAGAGAGGGCCCAGGACAAAGCCTTAGAAAGCATCACAGGCATGATATGAATGGTGACCTAGCAAAGTAGCCTGAGGATGACCAATCAGCCAGGTAAGAATAGAACCTAGAAAGAGCAGGATCATGAAAACAAAGAGAGAGGGACATGTGAGGTTCAGTTGGTTAACAGTGGGGTCCACATTGAAAAGGAGGAAAGTGAAGTTAGATGAGCTTTTGTGGCCAAAGTACTGGAGGGATCGTAGGTCATGATAAGGACAAAGAATAGGTATATAGCAGAAGAGATGCTCTGGAAGACCATAGTAGGTGTGATGCACATGGAGAAATGGAATTCAGCTAGAAGGCACAAGAGTATAGAGTGCTGAACCAGGAGTCAGGAAGACCTAAGTTCTAATTTGGCCTCAGATACTTACTAGCTGTGTGGCCCTGGCAAAGTCATTTAACCTCTGTCTGCCCCAGTTTGTCCATATATAAAATGGAGATAATAATAGCACCTATCTCCCAGGGTTATTGAGAAGATACAAAAATGAGAAAGTATCTGTGAAGTGCTTGGCAAACCTTAGAGAATTATATAAATGCTAATTATTTTTATTTTTATTATTGAAACAGCCAAATAGAAAATCTGAGTTTTTTTTTTTAATAAGGAAGGTAGAGGACACTTTTGAGTAAGATAAGATACACTAATCCAAAAGCTCAAAGGAAATTAAAAGATTTAATATACTATCAACAGTGAGTGATTGAAAATGTCCATAAGATAAATATAAGAACTAACATTTATATAGCGCTTTAAAATCTGCAATGCTTTTTTATGTGTCATCTCTTCTGATCCCCACAACACCCTACAAGGTAAGAGGTGTTATTAGTCCCATCTTAGAGAAGATGGAACTGAGGCTGAAAAGGGGCCAAATGATTTACGCAGTGTTAAATGAAGTATCTGAAGTAGCATTTGATTTTAGGTTTTTTCTGACTACAAGTCCAGCACAGTATGTACCACACTACCTTGCAGTATTTGATTAAATATTTTATTACCTGATAATCCTCTGAGCTAGTCTGGTGCTCCAAAAATGAAGTTGAAAGGACATAGAAATTGTAGTCAAAGAACTTTTAATTAAAATCCAACTCTGCCACTATCCGTGTGATTTTAGCTTCTCTTGACTTAAGTTCCTTCAGAAGTAAAATGAGTTAATTAGGCTAGATGGTTTCTGAGGCTTCTTTCAGCACTAGTTCTATGATGATCATCTTATTTCATATGATGCAACAGGATCAGTCTGTCATCTTGGTAGGACTTTACAGAATTTCTCATCTGCTAGAATATCCATCAAGAGCCCAGCATCACCTCCATAGCCAAAGCAGGCTTTAGTAGAGGACATTACTTTCAGTAATAACATATTAACATAATTAATCCAAAAACACTCCAGGAAAGAATAATACTTTCACCACTGCAACCTTTAGAAGAAGAAGAAAAGTCTAGGTTTCTCAGAAACAATGGAATAGAGAATTCAGATTATAATGGCAGATTTGACAAAGATATATCAATCTTTCTCTGATGCACTTCTCTTAGTTTATTTGAAGTGAATAGGTTATTGTGAAAAATACAGTCCCTACCTTTATTGAGCAGTTTCTGTCTTTCAGCCAGCTAAAGTACAAAAGATGTGGGATTCCAGCCACATGAGTTTAAAGATTAATGCTATTCATTTGTCACCAGTTGTGCCCTATCCTCCCACCACCAAAATGCCTGCAGGACACAAGATGAAATGTCACCTACACTAGCCTGGAAGTGATGGGACTCTCTTGTAATTATTAACTAAATGTAGATTTTACTTGCTATTTTGAGGTTCTGAATATGTCTCAAGACTTATTTTTATTCCTCGAGATTGAAGACTTTGACCTATTAAGCCATCCATAAAGCCATCATTAAGATAAATGCAGTGTGTCTACAAAGAATTAAATAGAAAGCAAGGGGATAGTTTATTGTCTGGGCCATTTACCTCCCTTAGTCATTCTTATTGCATTAGAAAAGCTACTTGGCAGACTGACAATTTCCTGACTTTCCAAAAGGCAGGAATATTTTAAATTTCATGTATGTAAACATAGCTTAAAAGCTTTGCTGACCTCTATTTCACAATTTCAAACAGGGTTTTAGCATTTGCAAAATGTGGAAACATGAAGAGAAATAAAAAACAGATAAAGACAAAAATCTGACTAGATATGGCATTATTGTAAATCACTTATATAGTTTTCATGTGCTAAAATAACATTAGTACACAGAGCACTGCTTGCAGAATAAAACTATATATTGAATATATCACCAAGGTCAGTTTCTTCACTTAGGTTTTATAATGTAGGGAGAAGCACAGATCATCCAGGCCTAGGCAGATTGAACTGTGAAAGTCTAGTTAATTATCTTTTGAAGGAATGAAAAGTGTGGTAGATGGACTGAGGAGTCTAAGAAAATGGTTTATATAAAACCTGGTTTCTGTCCAAATTTATTTTCAAATGGATTTTTAATTATAATTTGTTTTTCTACTATCTATGTTTCCTAATGTATTTTTCTCTTTTTTTGTTTTTTTTGGGGGGTTTTTTTGTTTCTTTGTTTTTGGCAGGGCAATTGGGGTTAAGGGATTTGCCCAAGGTCACACAGCTAGTACATGTGTCACGTGTCTGAGGCCAGATTTGAACTCACGTCCTCCTGACTCCGCGGCTGGTGCTTTACTCACTGCACCACCTAGCTGCCCCTCCTAATGTATTTTTCAAAAGAATAATTATTTAAATGCTTCTTGCAACACCTTCAGATTTGCAAGATATCTTACATATTACCTGATTCAATCATTTGATGAAGAAAAAACAAGCAATATAAAAGCAAAAAATTGAAAATATCTGAAATTATGCACTGCCTGATATGGGTGGAGCTTTACTTCTACAAAAGATGAAAATTCCTTCTTTGGGCCATGCTTGGTCATGATAATTTGACATTTCCTTTTGCTTGGTTTGGATTCATTTTGTGGTTTGGATTCTTTCCTTTAACATTGTTGTAGTAAATATTTATAATGCTTTCCTATCTATGCTTCACTTTGCATAATTTCATATTTCTTTTAATGCCTTTCTGTAAATAACACATCCAAGTTTTTTGTTGTTTTTTTTTTACAGCACAGTAATTTTCCGTTACACTTATGTTTGAAAATTCATTGATTCCATAGTCAATGGGCATGTATTTTGTTTCTAGTTCTTTGCTGCCAAAAAATAAACTCTACTATATACACATTGATGTGCATAAGAACTTTCTTTTTATCATTGACCTCTTTGTGGGGTCTCTGGGTCAAAGGATTTGTTAATTTTAGTTTCTTTGAATCATTCCAAATTGCTTTTTGAAGTTACTCTAATAATCAAATGCATCAAAATACATCCCTAAAAAGATCTCTCTATGCCTATAATTTGTATGATATTTACTAAAGTGAATGTTGTCCTTTGTCAAAGGATTTTCCCTCCATCTTTGGTGACAACCTTGTGGTTTTGGATTTTTCCTGATGTTGAACCATTCTTGTACCTTTGACATAAATGTAATTCTGGATGCATTTTTGAATGATTTGTTGTACTCTTTTTGTAAGATGTTATAAAAATTAAATCATATTCATTAATGTTGTTAATCAGTATTTCTTTTTCTTTACAATCCCTAGCTTAGGTATTAGAACTTCATTTGTCTCATATGAGGAGTTTGGCAGAGTGCTTTCTTAATACTTGGGAATAATTTGTGTAGCATAAATATTTGAATTAGATGTCAAGGACCTACCAAAAGAGTATATGGTGGGAGGAACAAATTTTGCTAAAAATGGACTTAGGGGACAATTATATAAACTTTTGTAATATAGTAAGTACAAATTTCTTATATATTTCTTATTCATTCTATTACCCACTTTCTCCCAAAATCTATTTTGGGGGTTTGGAAAGATGTTAAAATAGGGCAAGTAATCTAAAGGAAAGTGCACTGATCTAAGGATCTGTCTTCAGATCCTGGCTGTACCACTTGCTGGCTGTATGAACTTAGGCAAGTAATTTTACATTTCTTAGGTTCATGTTCCAAAATATTTAATTCAATCCAGCTGCATTGAGAGGCATTGTGTCAAAAAGGAGGTGTATGACATTCATATTGTATTCATCTCTAATCCGATTAAATCTGGAGTCTTGTGTTCAGTTTTATATATCATGTTTTAGGAAGACCTCATTGAAAAAAAAATGTATTCTTTCCAGGGGAGAGTAAGCGGGATGTAGTGAAGTAAAATTGCATGAGTTCTGAGCTCTGAATTGAATTCTAGAGATAAGAAATAGTTTGACAAAATAACACAGCAAGTTAATAGCAGAACTGGGCATACAAGAAAGGCTATAGTCAAGGTTGTCAGATTTTTTTCCCACTTTTCGTAACTTCATCATTATCTTTTGGAGGAGTTCACCTTGTCAAGGTATTTTTTTCTCTTTTTTATTTGAGAAACTGTACATAATGTTCTTCCAGATGGGCTGTACAGTACTTAATAGGAAGAGACATGTGCAGATAAACATGTTGATTGTGTTTTTTTTCCAAATTTATTTTTTATTTTTAGTTTACAACACTCAGTTCTACAAGGTTTTGAATTCCAAATTTTCTATCTCCCCTCCCCCCCCCCCAAGAGAGCATGTAATCCAATATAGGTTCTACATATACCTTCACATTAAACTCATTTACACAATGGTCATGTTGTAAAGAAGAATTATAACCAATGGAATGAATGATGAGATAGAAGAAACAAAACCAAAAAAGAAGGGAAAAATGGAGAGCAAATTGTTTGCCTCAATCTGCATTCAGACTCCGTAATTCTTTCTCTGGATGTGAATCACTTTTTTCCATCATTAGTCTTTTGGAGCTGTCTTTGAACCTTATATTGCTGAGAAGAGCCAAGTCTATCAAAGTTAGTCAACACAGATACTGTGTGTCCATAATCATGTATAATATTCTCCTGGTTCTGCTCCACTCACTCAGCATCAGTTCATGTAAGTCATTCCAGGTTATAATCAAGTCCTTCTGCTCCTCATTTCTTATAGCACAATAATATTCCATTACATTCATATGCCACAATTTGTTTAATCATTCCCCAATTGATGGACATCCCCTTGATTTTCAATTCTTTGCCACCACAAAAAGAGCTGCTAAAGCTGTAAAGAAGAATTGTGACCGATGGAATGAATCATGAGAAAGAAGAAACAAAACCAAAAAAAAGAGAAAAAAAAAGGAGAACAAACAGTTTGCCTCAATCTGCATTCAGTCTCCATAGTTCTTTCTCTGGATGCAGATAGCTCTCTCCCCCTCATGAGTCCATTGGAGTTGTCTTTGAACATTGTATTGCTAAGAAGAGTGAGGTCTATCAAGGTTAGTCATCATGGAATCCATATATCTGTGATTTTGTATAATGATGTCCTAGTTCTACTCTGCTCACTCAGCATTATGTTGTGTAGGTTTTACAGATTATTATGAAGTATGTATCTTCCGCATTTATTATAGCACAATAGTATTTCATTACATTCATATACCACAACTTGTTCAGGCATTCCCTTGATTTCCAATCCTTTGCTACTACAAAAAGAGCCACTGTAAATATTTTTGTACATACAGGTCCTTTTCCCACTTGTGTGATCTCTTTGAGATACAGCCCTATAAGTGGTATTGCTGGATCAAAGGGTATGAACATTTTTATAGCCCTTTGGGCATAGTTCCAAATTGCTCTCCAGAATGGCTGGATCAGTTCACAACTCCACCAGCAATGTAACAGTGTTCCAATTTTCCTACATCCTCTCCAGCATTTATCACTTTCCTATTTTGCCATTTTAGCCAATCTGACATGAGGGATGTGGTACCTAAGAGTTGTTTTGATTTGCATTTCTATAATCAGTTGTGATTTAGAGCATTTTTTTCATATGCCTATAGATATCTTTAATTTCTTCCTCTGAAGACTGCCTGTTCATATCCTTTGATCACTTCTGAATTGGGGAATGACTTGTATTCCTATAAATTTGGCTCAATTACCTTCATATTTTATAAAGATTTTCTCCCAATTATCTGCTTCCCTCCTAATCTTTGTTGCATTAGCTTTGGGTATACAAACACTTTTCAATTTACCATAATCAAAATTACTCATTTTGCATTTTGTAATACTCTCCATCTTTTGTTGGGTCATGAAATCATCCTTTTCCCATAAATCTGACAGGTAAACTATGCTTTGCTCTCCTAATTGGCTTATAGTATCAGCCTTTTTTCCTAAAGCATGAACCTGTTTTGACTTTACTTTGGTATACAGTGTAAGATATTGGTGTATGCCAAGTTTCTACCCTATCATTTCCCAATTTTCACAGCAGTTTTTGTGAAATAGTGAATTCTTAGCCCAGAAGCTGGACTCTTTGGGTTTATCAAAGAGTAGATGGCTATAGTTGTTTACTGTGTCTTGTGTACCTAACCTATTCCACTGATCCATGACTGTTTCTTAGCCAGTACCAAGTAGTTTTGATGACTACTGCTTTATAGTACAGTTTAATATCTGGTACAGCTAGGCCACCTTCTGTAGCATTTCTTTTCATTAATTCCCTTGATATTCTTGACCTTTTGTTCTTCCAGATGAATTTTGTTATTATTTTGTTCAGCTCTGTAAAATAAGTTTTGATAGTTTGATTAGCATGACACTGAATAAATAAATTAATTCAGTTAAAATTGTTATTTTTATTATATTACCTGGGCCTAACCATGAGCAACTGATGTTTTTTTTTCCATTTATTTAGATCTGACTTTATTTGTGTGAAAAGTGTTTCATAACTGTGTTCATGTAGGCCTTGGGTTTGTCTTGGCAGGCAGACTCCAGAATATTTTATAGTGTCTACAGTAACTTTAAATGGAGTTTCTCTTTCTATTTCTTCCTATTGGGCTTTGTTCATAATATACAGGAATGCTGAGGATTTATGTGGGTTAATTTTATATTCTGCAACTTTGCTAAAGTTTTTTTTTATTATTTCAAGGAGTTTTTTACTTGATTCTTTAGGATTCTCTAAGTAAATCATCATATCTACCAAGAGTGATAACTCAGTTTCTTCTTTGCCTATTTTAATTCTTTTGATTTCTTTTTCTTGTTGTATTGCTAAAGCTAACATTTCTAGTGCCAAATTGAATAACAGGAATGATAGTGATCATCCTTGTTTCACCCCCGATCTTATCGGAAATTCATTTAGCTTATCCCCATTCTGTATAATGCTTGCTGATGGTTTTAGGTAGATGCTATTTATGATTTTAAGGAAGACTTCAATATTCCTTTGCCTTTCTAGTGCTTTTAATAGGAATGGGTGTTATATTTTGTGAAGGCTTTTTCTGCATCTATTGAGATAATCATATGGTTTCTGCTAGTTTTCTTGTTGATATGATCAATTATGCTGATAGTTTTCCTAATATTGAACCAGCCTTGCATTCCTGGAATAAATCCTCCCTGATCATAGTCTATTATTCTTGTGATAAGTAGCTGTAATCTTTTCACTAATTTTTTTATTTAAAATTTTGCATCAATATTCATTAGAGAAATTGGTCTATAATTTTATTTCTCTGTTTCTACTCTTACTGGTTTAGGTATTAGTGCCATATTTCTATCATAAAAAGAATTTGTCAGGACTCCTTCTTTGCCTATTTTCCCAAATAGTTCATATGGGAATTAATTGTTCTTTAATTGTTTGATAGAATTCGCTTGTAAATCCACCTGACCCTGGAGATTTTTTCCTAGGGAGTTCATTGATGGCTTTCTCAATTTCTTTTTCTGAGAAGTTGTTATTTAGGTATTTTATTTCCTCTTCTGTTAATCCGGGCAATTTATATTTTTTGTAAATAGTCATCTATCTCCCTAAGATTATAAAATTTATGGACATACACTTGTGGAAAATAATTCCTAATTATTGCTTTAATTTCCCCTTCATTGGAGGTGAATTCACCCTTTTCATTTTTGATTCTGGTAGTATGATTTTCTTTTTTTAAATCAAATTGACCAAAGGTTTATCAATTTTATTGTTTTTTCATAAAACCAGCTTAGTTTTATTTATTATTTCAATAGTTTTCTGGATTTCAAATTTATTAATCTTTTATTTGGTTCTCAATATGTCTAATTTGATATTTAATTGGGGATTTTCAATTTTTTCTTTTTCTGGCCTTTTCAGTTGCATGCCCAATTCATTCATCTCCTTTTTCTCTATTTTATTCATGTAAGCATTTAGAGACATAAAACTTCCCCTAAGAACTGCTTTTGCTGCATCCCAAAAGTTTTGGTATGTTGTCTCATTATGGTCATTCTCTTGAATGAAGTTATTGATTGTTTCTATTATTTGTTCTTTGACCCACTCATTATTTGGGATTAGATTATCTAGTTTCCAATTAATTCTTAGTCTATCTTCCCATGGTCCTTTATTACAAATATTTTTATTGCATCATGATCTGAAAAGGATGCATTGACTATTTCTGCCTTTCTGCACTGGATTGTGAGGTTTTTATGTCCTAGTACATGGCCAATTTTGTGTATGTGCCATGTCCCACTGATTCCCTTCTGTCCCCATTCAGTTTACTCCAGAGGTCTATCATACCTATTTTTCTAAAATTCTGTTTGCCTCCTTAACTTCTTTCTTGTTTATTTTGAGATTAGATTTATCACGTTCTGAGAGGAGGAGGTTGAGGTCCCCCGCTAGTATGGTTTTGCTGTCTATTTCTTACTGAAACTCCCTTACCTTCTCCTCTAAGAATTTGGATATTATACCAGTTGGTGCATATATGTTAAGTAATGATGTACTTCATTGCCTATGGTGACTTTTAGCGGGATATATATCTTTTAATTAAATCTATCTTTGCTTCTGCTTTGTCTGAGATTAAGATTGCTACCTCTGCACTTTTTTACTTCAGCTGAAACATAATATATTCTATTCCATCCTTTTACCTTTACCCTGTGTGTATCCCCCTGTTTCAAATGTGTTTCTTGTAAACAAGATATTGTAGGATTTTGGTTTTTAATCCATTCTGCTCTCTGTCTCCATTTTACGGGAGTGTTCATCCCATTCACATTCACAGTTATGATTACTATCTGTCTTTTTTCCATCCTTTGTACCCTCCCCTCTTTATGTTTTTATTTCTCCCTTCTCCATTCCCCTCCTCAAAAGAGTTTTGCTTTTGACCACCATCTCCCTCCATATTCCCTCTTTCACCCCCCCCTTATCTTACTCTTTTCCCTTACTACTTCTTCCCTCCCTTTGAACCACCCCCCTTTTTTCTTTCCCCTTTCTACTCCTACTGCCTGTAGGGCAAGTTTGATTTCTATACTTAACAGAGTATGTTATTCCCTCCTTGAATCAAATCCATTGAGAGTAAAGCTCAAACACTGCTCTTCTCCTTCCCTTCTTTCCCTCTAGTATAATGTATTTTTGTGCTTCTTCATGTGATCTAATTTATACTTTTCTGCCTCCTCCTTACCTCTTCTCCCATTACAATCTCTTTTCATCTCCTAAGTATTTTTATCATCACATCAGTTAATTTATACCCACACCTTCTGTCTATGTATATACCTTTTAGATGTTGTACTAACTATACTGTTCTCAAAATAAGCAAATGTCATCCTCCCAAATAAGGAATAAGGCCGTAAAAAGTTTGCCCTTGTTGAGTAGGTTTTTTTTTTCTTTTTTCCCTGTTTACTTTTTTATGGCGCTCTTGAGTCCTGTATTTGTAGATTAAATTTTTCATTGAGCTCTGGCCTTTTCATCAGGAAGATCTGGAATTCCCTTATTTCATTGAATGTCTATCTTCTTGCCTAAAAGATTATGCTCAGTTTTTCTGGATAGTTGATCCTTGGTTGTAGTCCAAGTTCCTTTGCCTTTCAGAATATCATATTCCAATCTCTCTGATCTTTTAATGTAGAAGTTGCAAGGTCCTGTGTGATCCTGGCATTAGTTCCAAGATATTTGAATTGTTTCTTTCTGCTTGCTTGCAATATTTTCTCCTTCACCTGATAATTCTGGAATTTGGCTACAATATTCCTTGAACTTTTCAATTTGGGATCTCTTTCAGGGGGTGATCAGTGGATTCTTTTGGTGACCATTTTATCCTCTGGTTCTAGGACCTCAGGGAAGTTTTCTTTGATGACTTCTTGGAAGATAATGTTCAGGCTCTTTTTTTCATGGCTTTCCAGAAGAACAATAATTCTTAGATTATCTCTCCTGGATCTATTTTCCAGATCAGTTGTTTTTTCCAGTGAGATATTTTGTTTTCTTCTATTTTTACATTTGTCAATTTTGTTTGACTGATTCTTGATGCCTCATAGAGTCATTAGCTTCTACTTGCCCAATTCTAATTTTTAACAAATTATTTTCTTCAGATAGCTTCTGCATCTCTCTTTCCATTTGGACAATTTTGCTTTTCAAGGATTAATTTTCTCCTGTTATATTCTGTGATTTTTCTTTTACTTCTCTAAGTTGGCTTTTAAAATCCTCTTTGAGCTGTTCCAGGAATGCTTTTTGGACTTGAGGCCAGATCATATACCCCCTTTTGAACTTTCATATGTTCATATAGTGTCAATGCTGTCCTCTTCTAATTTGTATTTTGATCTTTCTTCTCTGTACCCATAATGTGTTTCAATGTTTTTTTTTTTACTTTTCTAGATTGCTTCTTCATGATGTTTGCTTTTTTCCTGGCTTTTTAGTGGATCTCTGTTTCTGGGGCTCAGGGGCTCTGTCCAAAGCTTCTTGTGTTGGGAGCTAGGGGCCTGATTACTGGCTTTGTGTGCAGTGGCCTCTGGTTTTGTCAGCTAGAAGCTATACACTACTGCAGCTCACCTGGTGCTGAGCTGGAGCTGGCTGGTGTGTGCCCTCTGGGGCTCAGGAACTCCCACTCATCTGCTAAGGTGGGGCTTGCTGGGATGCCTCCCTTCCTGCACTGGTCTCCTGTCATGGCAAGAGGGGGGTCTCCATAGCTTCCTGAGCTAAAAAATTACTGAGCCTCCACTTCTGGCTCATCCATTCCTGGGTTTCTCCTAGGATAGTATTCTATGAGTTATTCAAGGAAGGGATGAGAGCTCTTAGAGTTTACTTGGTCATCATGGCTCTTGGAAGTTCAAAAAGGTGATTTTCAAACCTTTAGATTATGGGCTGATAGTTCCAGGAGTAGCTGCTGCTGCTGTCACAGGCTCTGTGCTTCTGTCTCATCTAGTTCTGACAGACTACTGTCCTGGGCTGAAAGGCCTGGGGATAGCCACCACAGCCAAAAGGCTGGGCCTGCTCCTGTTCAGTATGGTGCTCTGCTATGGCTGGGGGTAACTCCTCACACCCAATGCTCTCCCAGGCCTGGTGCAACAGATCCCTCTCTTTCTGAACTCTGCTGGCTTGAAAATCTGCCACACTTGATCAGATTCTACCTCTCTCAAATTGATTCAGATTCACTTCTCAAGAGGCATCTGAAAGAATTTGTGAGAGAGCTCAGGTACGTCCCTGCTTTTACTCCACCATCTTGGCTCCCCCCTCAGGACTATGCTCATAAACATGTTTTTCTAAACATGATTATACATTAAAATTAATGTCATATTCTTTTTTCTTGCAAAAATGTTTCATTTTAATGATTTTGGGCAAACTATATTTTACTCTTGTGAATTAAAATTGTAGTCTTACATGTTTGCTATTATAACAACTGTAAATCTTCCTAGAAGAATGTAAAATGTCATCTTTTGATAAAATTATAGAATCTATATATTAATGGGATGATAGTGAGATGGTTCTCTATAATATTATGAATAGTGGGTAACAAGTATCTCTGGATTTAGACCCAAAGAACCTGTATTCAAATGTAGGCTCTGATGGCTATGTGACTTTGATCAATTTGCTTAATCACTTTGAGACCCAGTTTCCTCATATGTAAAATGAATGGTTCCTTCCAATACTAACAATTATCTAAGTTTCCTTCAAAAGCTAAAAAAATTCCTATGATCCTAGTACTATGAACTTTTAGTTTACATGTATTCATACATACATACATGCACACACATGTGCACACAACAGGGTTCAAAACTGCAGTTTTAAATGATTAAAGCATATACACACATGTATATATACACATACATACATATAAACATATACATCTTCATAGATACATACATGGATCATATGAGTGCATTCAACCTACATTTATTAAGACCCAACCACATTCAAAAGAATCGCTCTAGGAACTAAGGTAGATATCAAGATAAGTGGCATAGTCCCTATCCTAATGCTTAGAGTATAGTAGGACAAAGAAAATGCACAAAGAGTAGCTAGAATGCTACATCTTGGTTACATTAGAAAGGTTAAAAAAACAAGCTTTACAATTTTTTGATAAAGGAAATTTTTTGATGGACAGGATAAGAGAAAGCATTTGACCTGTTTTTTTCTTTTATTTTTGAGGGCAGAAGGCAGGGGAATTGGGGTTAAGTGACTTGCCTAAGGTCACACAGCTAGTAAGTGTGTCAAGTGTCTGTGGCAAGATTTGAACTCAGGTCCTCCTGACTCCAGGGCCAGTGCTCTACTCACTGTGCCATGTAGCTGCCCCTGACCTCAAGTTTTAAAGATGGTTAGAATTGTACCATGAAGAGATGTGGGGGAGGACATTCTGAGAGCAGGAAACAAAATTAACAAGGAAAGAAGAAAGTAAGTATGGGACACCTTCATAAAACAACGAGAAAGTTGATTTGAAAAGAACCAGAGGTTCTTTAGCTAGGGTCCAAAAAAGATATCTTAAAATTTTATAACTATTTCAATATAACTATTTCCTTTGCAATCCTCTATGTTTTATTTAATACATTTAAGAACATTATTCTGAGAAGAGACCCATAAGCTTGACCAGACTATCAAAGAGGTCCATCTCACACACACACACACACACACACACACACACACACACACACACAGACACACACACACACACACACACACACGCACAAATACAATCAAGAATCCTTGGTCTAGGCTATAAAGGATTTCATGGGGATTACAAATAATAAGGATTAAAAAGATAGAATGATCCGAGATTGTAAAAGGCCTTGAATGCCAGACCGAGGGATCTGAACATTTTTCTATAGGCACACAGGAAAATTGGAATGTTTTGAATAGTTCTGAACAAGTTCTGAATAATCAGATCAAGAATCATGCTAAAGTATAAGAGATGGTTTATTGTGGGGAGACCCTGTGCACAGGGAGACTTGATAAAAGTATATTCCATTTAGAGTCCAGAACTTCTTCGCTGGTGGTGGTGGAAATGAAAAGGAGAGGTGAGATTGGTCAGGTATTGTAACCATTGAATATGATTTCTAATTACGTAGTAAAGTAAATGTTTAATCATACCTGATACTTCTGTGTCCTCTTATGGTTGACATTCTCCCAATAAGAAATTGAGTGGAATTAAGGCAGTTTTAAGAGGCATCATTTCTATTGGACATATTTTGTTAAGCGACAAAAATCTTATATTTACATTGCAGTGGACTAAACATCATCCCCAAAACTCTGTATTTATGAGATGTGATCCAAATATGAAGTAGCTAAGTGGCGAACTGGATAGAGAGCTAGGCATGAATTCAAGAAGCCTTGAGTTCAAATTTGGCCTCAATCAATTGCTAGTTATTTGACTTTGGGCAAATAATTTAAACTTTATTGGCCTTAACTTTAAAATGGGGATAATAATAGTACATAACTTTAAGAATTGTGAGAGGATCAAATGAGATAATATTTCTAAAGTATGTAACACAGTACCTGGTACATAGATTAAATGTAAATGTAAACTGATAGCCGTTTAGCTGACTATATATCTTGGGGTATCCATTTTTCTCTAACTGAATTTCTATATCTCTAATTGTGGAAATGATGAGGAGATCTGGGCTAAAACAGTGGTTTCAAACTCAAATACAAATGGGGGCATCACTAAACTGTATAGGAGGATCCCTGTGTGCTGCATACTGATTAAGAACAACACATTATTATTTTCTATATTTTATTATATTTTATTTATTTTGTTAAATGTTTCCCAATTATATTTAAGCTGGTTTGAGCCAAACTCAAGAGTGTTGTGAGCTATATGTTTGACAATTCTGGTTAAATGATATTATAATTGGATAGAGTTGGAACTAGAAGAATGACTAGATCCAATGAGTAATCATTAATGGTTTGATAACATAAAGGTCTTAAGTGGTGTACCCTTGGAATCTGTTCTTGTCCCTATGAGATTAATATTTGTATATCTGACTTAAGTAAATGCATAAATGTCACATTAATCAAGTCTGCAGATGACACAAAGGTTGAAGGGAAAGCTAACACCCTGGGTGGTGGGATCAAGGAAGATCTTGAAAGGCTAGAACATTGAATTGATCCTAATAAGATGCAATGTAATGAGGATAAATATGAAGTCTTACATTTGAATTCTAAAAAAAAATAACCCTTATGAGTCCAAGAGAGACCGTTATGAATAGAAGATAATTTTTCTGAAAAAAAAACCTACACGTTTCAGTGGATTTCAATCTCAGTATTACAAAATATTGTAATATGGAAGTCAGATATGCTAATGTGATTTAAGATTATATTAATAGTTTTGAGTAATAAAGAAATGAGAGCTCTAGGCTTTATGCCCTGGTAAATTGTATTTTGTTCATTTCTGAGGCTCATAATTTATGAAAGGTATTGATAAGCTAGAAGATACCTAACAGAGAAAACCACAGCGGGGAAGAACCTCACCTTCATGCCATATTCAGATCAGTTGAAGAAAACTGTCATGATTTGTAAAGAGAAGAAAAAAACTGGCAATTGGATGTAGGATAAGTGTCTTTATGTACTTCAAAGGAATCACATGGAAGGAGGAATAGAACTATTCACTTTCTCTCAGAGGGTGGAACTGGGATGTATGGTTGTGAGTTAAAAGGGAGTAAACTTTAGGGTTATTTTGATATAAAACTTTCATACAATTTTAGGAGACTAAAATTGTAGTGTATTGCGTTGAAAGCTGGCTTCTTCCTCATTTAGAGGACTTCTAGCAAAGATCAAATAACCATGCATTTGTTCTATTTAGAAAGTATGGTTTCTTTCATGTGCAGATTGGACTAGGAAGCTGCTAAGCTCAGCTCTGAAATTCTATGATTCGTTTGTATGTGTGTGATGAGGAGGAGATTTTACACGTCATAGACAGAATGGTATATTTTGAAGGATTATGAATTTTATCATTGCTGGAACTCCCTTCAATATATACATCAGAGGTTAGCAAACTGTACTGTGGGACCAAAAAGATGTAGAAACCATTTTTAGTTCACATGCCATGCAAAAAGAGGCATCAGCATAGTTTTGACCTTAGTTTATCAATCCTGATGATGACCAAGAAACTATATTTCCTTAAAAAGTGTTATTCTTGTTCAAGTCTTTCCATAAATACTCCAGGAAGACTGCAGTGTAGCACTATGGAGATTTAGTTGTAATTCCTAATTCTTATTAAATGTGACCAGCCTCCCATCTTTTACAATCATCTATGCCCACATTTGTATTTTTATGCTGCTTCTCATCCAAGTTTTACAATTCAATTCAAATCAACAGATATTTATTAAACACCCATGTATGTGCGAATTCTTCATAGAATTTATACCCATCTTCTCCATCTGATGTTGGAAGTATGTTGCTTTTATCCTCTTATTTTTTTAATGTTTTTATGACCTTTCCAAGTTAAGATGATCAAATGTCCATGAAATTATGTGTTTATTGCCCTTTGACACAGGATGGAACTAACTCTGCCAAACGTCTTTATTTTCCTCTCTAAGATTAACCCACGGACCATCATTACATTTAGCTGAGACTTCTTATATGACCACTGGTTTCAATTATAGTGATTATATCCACTCTATTATCCAGGCCTACACCTGGCCTTGTCCTCAAAACTTTTGGTTTACCAAGTATTACTATGCATGTGATTAATATCATTTTTATGGCATTTCATATAAGTATAAAGTAGGATCTCCTTTCCCCTAACCACTGCAACTGGGGTTTCCTCCAGGGGAATTAGGAGTATACATTGTTGAAAGTACAGATATCAGGATAATGTATAAAGAGCTAATTATTTTCTACAATGCTCTGTGTCTGACTGCTATATGACAAATTCTGTAGTTTCAAAAATAAAAAAGTCATGTCCTACAAATTAATTGTATTTCCCCCATTAAAAATCATACCCTACCTCACTACAAAAAATTCATGGTTAATGCAAACCTATTTTTTCTTCTCTTTCTAAATACTCAGGAATCATCCTTGACCAGTATTTTCCTTAAGCAATATCAATAGCAACATTTTCTCTCTTATGGAATATATATTTCCTAAATAAGATAAACCTTCTCTTGGGACTATCTGGTCTCTGCAGCAAAATGCTACTTCTAGAAAACATATGTTTAGAGTTTTCACTTTGTGTATCAAATGGAAATTTCTCTATGCAAAATCATTCATTTATATCTCTATGGATTATTCATTTTGACTATAAGAGATGAGGGCTGTGTCTACTGATAGATACTGCAAAGGCACAGCTGTTGGATGTGAAGATGATTTCTTGTTATCTAAGCATGTTAGATTCATCACAGCTCTTCTTTTATAAATGTTAAGTTGATTTTTTATTCTTTGTTATGTGAAGGTTTAACATGCTACCAAATGCTTGGAATGATAGCAAAATATGATAAAAAAAATTCGGTTAATGAAATTGTGCCATTGAACGTAAGGGGGGAAGCAATATCTTATACATCTATGTATTAATATCATTTCTCCAAAGCAGTTACCTTTGTCAAGTTTGAAACAAATTGATCTTTAATTCAATGGCCAAAAAAGAGGAGTATATTTAGTTTGAAACATGAAAAACACTGTCTCTATTTCCAAGCGCAATCAGCTTTGCCTCTCTGGATTCAGCCTTGTTGTTTTAGAAATATTACCAACCTCTGAATTTCTCCAATTCAAACATTTTCTTTCAATGATAGTGTGTCCCAAATAATATTTATTAATTTGTAAACTTGAAGTTTTCAATTCACTACTCAATATCTTCAACAGTTTTGGTTTTAGTTTCAAGTATTTCTTAGTTGAAAGTGATTTCTGAAGTGATTTAGCAAAAGCTATAGCTGTCTATAGTTTGTTGCTACAATATACCAGATAAATGGTCATCTAACATTTGCTTTAATACATCTAGTAAGAAAGAACTCACTGTCTTCCATGATAGGCCCTTAACTCTTGTGGATACTGATAAATTTTAGTAAACTTTTATCACATCAAGCATAAATGTGTCTCTTTGAAACCTCCACCCATTTATCCTACTGCTATTCTCTGGAGCTAGGTGCAATGACAGAACTTCAAATGCTTTAAAAACAATTAGTAATAACTTCTTCCCTAACTCCCTTCTTTAAAACAAATATCTCAAATATCTTGAAGCATTTCTTCATTTGGTGGGAACTTGAGAGCCATAAGTACAGTGGTTATAATTCTTTGGTCACACTGAAACTTACCAGCACCCTTATTAAAAAGCAGTACCCAGAACTGAATGAAATACTCTGGATGTGGTCTAGCTAGAATGGGATACTATGGGAATATCATCTCCTTCTTCCTGAAAAATCTGACTTTCTGAATGAAGCCCAAGAAGATACTAGTATTTTTGCCTGATATAATACACTATTTGTGAACTCACAGAAACTCAGAATTTGAGAATAAAAAGGACTTAGTGGCCAGCCAGTCTAACCCATACCCAAAATGAATAAATACTACAATGTACCTAACAAATGGTAACACCTGAAGACCTTTACTGAGGCCCATACTGAAACCCATTTTTTTTTCTGGATAGTATTTGAAGTTCTCTAGCATACCTACTTTTATTCAAAGTATCATCTAAATGCTTAAATACTTATTGATTGATTGAATGTAAAACACAAAATAAAATTCATGACAGAATGAAAATACAAAAGACTGAAGAGAAGAGAGAATTCTGAGTAGTATCTTTATCTTCTCAAATTTTTAAATAATATTTTATTTCCCAATTACAGGTGAAAACAAATTTTAGCATTTTTTTTTAAGTTTTGAGTTCCAAATTCTCTCTCTTCTTCCTTTACTTCCCACCTCCCGGAGATAGTAAGCAATTTCATATAGATAACACATGTGCAATCATGCAAAACATAATTTTGTATTAGTCATGTTGTGAAATAAAACACAGAATAAAAAATAAAGTAAAAAAATAATATGCTATGATCTGTATTCAGACTCTGTCAGCTCTTTCTCTAGAGCTAGACAGCATTTTTCATCATGACTCCTACGGAATTATCTTGGATCATTGTGTTCCTGAGAATAGTTAAGAAGTTAACAGTTAATCATCATACACTATTGCTTGTTACTATGTACAATGTGCTCCTTGTTCTCCTCACTTCTTTTTTGCATCAATTCATGTAAGTTCAAGTTTTTCCTAAAATCGTCCTGTTTATGATTTATTATAGCACAATAGTATTCCATTACAATAATGTACCACAACTTGTTCAGCCATTCCCCAATTGATGGGCATCCCCTCAATTTCCCATTTTTTGCCACTACAAAAAGAGTTGCTATAAATATTTTTTATAAATAGGCCTTTTTGAATTTTTAAATTTCATTTTATTTTTTGTCTCTGGTAAAGAGACCTAGTAGTGGTATTGCTGGGTCAAAAGGTTTGCATGGTTTTATAGAGCTTTAGGCAGATTTCTAGATTGCACTATAGAATGGTTGGATCAGTTCATAACTGTACCAATAGTACATTCGTGTCTGAATTTTCCTGCATCACCTCCAACATTTATCTTTTTTTTTTCCTTTTCTGTAATATTACCCAATCTGATATGTGTGAGGTGGCACCTCAGATTTGTTGTAATTTTTATTTCTCTAATCAACAATGACTTAGAGTAATTTTTTTCATGACTATAGATAGATAGCCTTGATTTCTTCATCTGAAAACTGCCTGTTCATATCCTTTGATCATTTATCAATTGGAGAATGACTTGTATTCATATAAATTTGACTCATTTCTTTATATATTTAAGAAATGAAGCCTTTATCAAAAATACTTGCTTTAAAAGTTGTTTTCCAGCTTTCTCCTTTTCTTCTAATCTTGTTTGCATAAGTTTTGTTTGTGTAAAAATCTTTTTTGATCTAATATAATCAAACTTATTTATTTTCCATCTGATAATGATCTTTATCTCTTGTGTGGGCATGAATTCTTCCCTTCTCCATAGATCTGACAGATAAACTATTCTTTGCTCTTCTAAGTTGTTTATGTTATCATCCTTTATATCTAAATCATGTACCCATTTTGACCTTATCTTGGTATACAGTGTAAGAGGTTGGTCTATATCTAATTCTTGCCATACTATTTTCCACTCTTCGCAACAGTTTTTGTCAAATAGTGAATTATTGTCCCAAAAGCTTTGATCTCTGGGTTTATAAACTCTAGATTACTATGGACATTTCTGACCATATTTTGTGTACCTAAACTATTCCGCTGACCAACCACTCTATTACTTAGCCAATACCAAATTGTTTTGATGATTACCACTTTATTAATACAGTCCGAGATCTGGTACAGCTAGGATACTTTCTTTGCATTTTATTTTTATTAATTCCCTTTATAATTTTCACCTTTTGATCTCTGGATAAGTTTTGTTATTATTTTTCTAATTCTGTAAAATAATTTTTGTAGTTTGATTAGTATGACATTGAATAAGTAAATTAATTTAGTTAAAATTGCCATTTTTATTTTATTGAATCAGCTTACCCATGAGCAATTGATATTTTGCCAGTCATTTAGATCAGACTTTATTAGTCTGTTTATATAATTCCTAGTTTGTCTTGGCATGTAGACTCCTAAATATTTACTATTTTGTACACTTGTTTTAAATGGCCTTTCTCTTCCTATCTCTTGCTTATGGAGTTTGTTGGTAATATATAGAAATGCTAATGATAAATGTGGGTTTATTTTATATTCTGCAACTTTACTAAAGTTATAATTTCAACTGGCTTTTTTTAGTTGATTCACTGGGATTCTTCAAGTATATGCTGTCATATCATCTGCAAAGAGTTATAGTGATGTTTCCTCATCGTTTCTTCTACTTTCTCCATTTTTTCTTCTCTTATTGCTATAGCTAACATTTCTAGTACAATATGGAATAATAGTGGTGATAAAGGGCATCCTTGCTTTGATTCTGATTTATTGGGAAGGCTTCTAGCTTATCCTCATTATAGATACTGCTTGCTGATCATTTTAGATAGATACTGCTTATCATTTTAAGGGAAACTCCATTTATTCTGTTACTTTCTAGTGTTTTTAATGAGAAGGAGTACTGTATTTTGTCAAAAGCTTTTTCTGCATCTATTGAGATAATCACATTTTCTGTTGATTTTGTTATTGATATGGTCAATTATGATGATAGTTTTTCTACTTGAAATCCCACCTGTTCATACTATATTATCCCTGTTATATAGTGTTCTAATCTCCTTGGTAGTATTGTACTTAAATTTTTTCATCAATATTTATGAGGAAAATTAGTTTATACTTTTGCTTCTCTTTTTCTTGTTGCTGGTTTTGACATTGGCACTATATTTGTATGATCAGAAATTTGATAGGACTCCTTTGCCTTTTTTTTTCAAATAGTTTATGTAGTATTGGAATTAATTGTTCTTTAAACATTTGTTAGAATTCATTTGTGAATTCTTCTGGCTCCAGGAATCTTTTCTTAGGGAGTTCATGCATGGCTTGTTCAATTTCTTTTCTAGGACAGGGTTATTTAAATATTCTATTGTCTCTTCTATTAATCTGATCAATTTGGACTGTTGTAAATATTCATCCATTTCACTTAGCTTGTCAGATTTATTGGCATATAATTAGGCAAAATAGCTCCTAATAATTGCTTTAATTTCTTCTTTATTGGTAGTGAATTCACCCTTTTCAGTTTTGATACTTTGATTATTTTTCTGTCTAGATCAAATTAACCAATGTTTATCTAGTTTATAGTTTGTTTAATAAAAAATAACTGCTAGTTTTATTATTTCAATGCTTTTCTTACAATTTTATTAATTTTTCTTTGTTTTTTCAGGACTAATTTGGTATTTAATTGAAGGGTTTTATTTTTTTTCTTTTTCTAGCTTTTCTTTTTTTACTTACATGCCTAATTCCTTGAAGTGCTCTTTCTCTAATGTATTGATGTAAGCATTTAGAGATATAAATTTTCCCCTAAGTTTTGCTTTGATTGCATCCCATAAATTTTGATGTGTTTTCTCATTGTTGTCGTTGCCTGTTTGATTGTTTCTATTATTTGTTCTTTGACTCACTCATTTTTTAGGATTAGATTATTTTGTTTCCATTTAATTTTTAATCTAACTTTCCACAGCTCTTTATTGAATGCAATCTTTATCGCATTATAATCTGAAAAGGATGCATTTAATATTTCTGCTTTTATGCATTTTGTTGTGAGGTTTTTATGTCTTAATACATGGTCAGTTTTTGTGTAGGTGCCATGTACCATTGAGAAAAAGCTATATTCCTTTCTACTCCTATTAAGTTTTCTCCAGAGATCCATCATATTTAAATTTTCTAAAATTCTGTTTACCTCTTTAATTTTTTTCTTGTTTATTTTTTTCATTAGATTTCTCTAGTTCTCAGAGGACAAAGTTGGAGTCCTGTACTACTATAGTTTTATTGTCTATTTCTTCCTGTAACTCAGTTAAATTCTTTAAAAATTTGTATGCTATATAATGTGCTGTATATATGTTTAGTATTGATGTTACTTCATTGTTTAAGATACCTTTTAGCAAAATGCAGCTTCCTTCCTTATTTCTTTTAATTAGATCTATTTTGCCTTTGCTTTATCTAAGATCATGATAGCTACACATGCTTTTTTTTTTTTTTACTTCAGCTGACCCATAATATATTCTTCTCTAGACATTTACCTTTACTTTTTATGTGTGTCTCTCTGCTTCAAATGTTTTTCTTATAAATACCATATTGTAGGATTCTGGCTTTTAATCCACTCTTCTATTTGCATCTGTTTTATGAGTGAGTTCATCCTATTCACATTCACCATTATGATTACTATGTATTTTCCTCTGTCTATTTTCTCTGTTTATCCTTCATTCTCTCTGATCATGCTGTCCCACTCCACCAGTGTTTTGTTTTTGACCACTGCCTCCTCCAGTCCATTATCCCTTCTTATCAGCCCCTCCCTATTCTCTTTCACCCCCTCCCCATTTTCCTTTAAGGTAAGATAGATTTCAAAACCCAAGTGAATGTGTTTGTTCTTCCTTCTTTGCACAAGTTCTGCTAAAACCAATGTTCCCCCACCTCCTTCACTATAATGACTTTGATGCATCTTCATGTGAGATAAGTTATCATATTCTCCCTCTCATTTCCCTCTTCTCCCAGTTCTCTTTCTCACCTCTTAATTTTGTTTTTGTTTTTAGATATTATTCAATGAAAGTCAATTTATACCTGTGCCCTCTGTCTATGTATACTCCTTTTAACTGCTTGAACAATGACAAAGTTCTTAGGAGTTACAAGTATTATCTTTCCATGTAGGCTTGTAAACAGTTTAACCTTACTTAATCCCTTACATTTTCTCTTCCCTGTTTACCTTTTTATGCTTTTCTTGAAACTTATATTTGAAAATAAAATTTTCTAATGAGTTCTTGTCTCTTCCTCAGGAATGCTTAAAAGTCATCTATTTCATTGAATGTCTATTTTCCCCCTGAAATATTATACTCAATTTTTCTGTGTATGTGATTCTTGGTTGTAATCCTGGATCCTTTGTCTTCCAGAATATCATATTCCAAGCATTCTGATCCTTCAATTAAGAAGTTGCTAAATCTTGTGTTGTACTAACTATGGCTACACAATATTTGAATTGTTTCTTTCTGGCTGCTTATGGTATTTTTCTTGACCTGGGAGCTCTGGAAACAGGCTATAATATTCATGGGAGATTTAATTTTGGGATCTTTTCAGGAGGTGATTCCTACAACTTCTATATATGCTCTGGTTCTTAGATATCAGCGCAGTTTCCTTGTTAATTTCTTGAAACATAATGTCTGGGATTTTTTATCATCTCTTTCAGGTAGATCAATAATTCTTAAATTATCTCTCCTAGATTTTCCAGGTCAGTTTTCCTTCCAATGTGATATTTCACATTTTATTTTTTTCTTCTTTTGATTTTGTCTTGCTTCTTGGTGCCTCATGGATTCATTAGCTTCCACTTGCACAATTCTAATTTTTAGAAAATTTTTACCTCCTTTGTCCTTTACCAATTCTACATTTTAAGGAGCTCTTTTCTCCAGTAATATGTATATCCTTTTCCATTTTTATGCTTTCTTTATCAAGCTGCTGGCTCTTTTTTCATGTTTCTCATGTATTGCTCTTATTTCTCCTTCAATTTTCTCATTTAGTCTAAATTTTCTATTATATCTCTCCAACCTGATTTGTAAAACCATTTTTGAGCTTTTCCTATAGTTTCTGTGGGCCTGAGAACAATTCAAATTTTATAGAAGTTTTGCCACTGTTGTCCTCTTCTGAGTTTGTGTTTTGATCTTCTCTGTCCCCATAATAACTTTCTATGGCCAGGTTCTTTTTCATTTGTTTTATTTTTTGCTCATTTCCAGCCTATTATATAACTTTTAACTCTGCTTCTGGTGTGAGGGGGGCACCATCCTAATGTTCTTGCTCCAAGCATATGGGGCCTCTCCACTGACCTGAAGCTGTTGGCTTGCTGTTGCTGCACAGGTCCTTGCTGCTGGCCTGCTCTCAGGCAAGGGTCATGGTTTTGCTGCTGGCTTGCTGGGGTGCAGTCTACTGAAGCCAGCAGTTTGCAAGGGTTCAGGTGAGGTTCTGTCTTACTCCACAATCTTGATTGTGCCTCAAATCCCTCTCAAATTTTGAAGGTCAGCAATAGTAAGGAAGAACAAAGCAGAAGAATGTGAATTATGAACATTTTAAAAAGTTGAAAGAATTTTTTTAAATGGACTTACTATTGAAAGAATAAAAAAGCTCTACTCTTTATGATATTCCTGGAATTTGGCTTGCTCTTCAAATTCTGCCCCAAATCCTCTATTCTTAAAAAAGTCAACCCTTCTAACAGCTCTTTCTGATTCCCATAGAAACCAGACTCTATAAAAATGTACTAACCAGTATCAACTCCTCCTCTCAGAGAACAGTACAACTACCAAATTCAAAATGCTGGTGAAAATTCTGACAGGGACCAAGGACTTACTCCTGTCTCAAAATTTCCCCTCTATCATTATGGATGTGAATTTATTCACAGTTTCTGACATTGTTGATCACTCACAGCTCCTCTATATTCTATTTTTCTGTTGTGACAAGAGACATAACGGGAAGAATTTAAGATGCAAAACATCCCAGTCTACTAGAAGGAAGAAATTAATATCATGATCCAGAGGGATATTTTGTCATATTCTTATACAAATTAAGGCTCCATGGTTAGGGGATAAGAATCAAGAGAGGATACTGTTTTATCTCAATTGTGCATTCCACTCTTGCAGGGTTTGTCTGATTCGAGTCAGGTCCCTGGTAGTTTAAGTTTACTCATGAAATGAAATTAAACATTCCTAGAAGATTTGACAGTTAAAAGATTTATGGGTGTGTGTGTGTATATGTGTGTATGTATGTGTGTGTGTAAAGGGAAAAATATTTTCTAAGTATAAAGATTGAGGCCATTTCATTTAATCAGCTGTGCATAACTCCTTGCCTCTCTGTTGGCCATGATTCTCTACAGGAAAAACATGAAAAGCCATCTGGTGTTCCCTGTAGCTTTTTGTACTCAGGGGACTGGGGTTTATAGGATGTTCAGGAAGAACTAATACTTCTGTTGAGAGGGCTTGCTGAGCCCTTTTCAGGCCTTTTCACCCATCTTTGGTGTCCACCTGTCACCTAATTCTCACATATAGCTCCAAGAAGGTATAGCATGATCAGCAGGTACATTCCAGTAAACCATCATGAAAGACAGGCTAAAGTAATTTGATGGTTACCAAAGAGATTTAAACCCATTGATGAGTTTGGGGGATGCCTACTCTAAGCATGCAAAGACTTCTCACAGTGGAATGGGCAAACAAGAATGATTTGTTTCAATGTCCAGAGGTTGCTAAAGGAAGCACCGTGGAGCACTTAGAGCTTGATGAGATTTCAAAGACACCAAGATCATCTGCATCCTGAGCCATTGCCAGTCATCCTTGCAATTGGACTTCAGTGACTCTGGAAGAGAGGGTGAGAATTATGATTTGTGCATCTCTGCCTCACTCAAATCCAATTCATGTGCAAGTCAAGACATCACCCCGTCATGTCATTGTTCTTCCCTGAAAACAAAGGACAAGGGGGCAGAGCCAAGATGGCAGAGAAAAGGCAATGACTCCCCTAAGCTCTCTTTAAAATACCTTCAAAGACCTTTAAATAATGTCTCAAAACAAATTCTAGAGTAGCAGAAGACACAAAAGGATGGGGCTAAACAATTTTCCAGTCCAGGACAAATTAGAAAGTTTATGGGAAAGGTCTGTCACACCAGAATGAGAGTTGAGCACAGGCCAATGGAAGCTGTGCCCTAGAAAAACAGCAGTAAGTCTTGGGGACAATGGAATCAGTAGCAGCAGTGGTGATTTCCAGACCATCAGCCCATAGATGGCAAAGGGATCAGACAAATGGTTAGAAAGAGGTTACCAGGGTCCCTTTGCATTGCAGTTGGATCTAGGTCTCAGTCCTAGGGCAAGGAGGAGAACTAGAACACCAGAGCTTACAGACACAAGGGAGCTGGGACCCTGGTCACAGTTCTAGGATGAAAAAGAGTACTTTTTGTTGTTCACAGAACAGTACTTTTGGTTGCTCGTAGATCCGTGCTTTGGTAATTCACACATCAGGAGAGTAGTGAATACATTTCTCTCTAGATCATAGCATCTTAGAAAAACTGAAAATGTACAGGTCCCCTGAATTTTCTCTGAAAAAGAAGCTACACAAAAAACCTGAAGCTTGGGGCAGTGCCCTCTCTACTCCAGAAGGAAAGCCTCACTTCAGGATGGGTTTAAAAGTCAAGAAATAAGCTAGGAAAATAAGCAAACAGCAGAAAAAGATCCTGGCTATAGAAAGTTACTGTTGTGATGGGTAAGATCAAAGCACAAACTCAGAAGAAGACAACAAAGTCAAAACTGCTAAATCCAAAGCCTCAAAGAAAAAATATGAATTGGTCTCAGGCAATGGAAGAGCTCAAAAATAATTTTGAAAATCAAGTGAGAGAGGTAGAGGAAAAATTGTGAAGAGAAATGGGAGTAATGAGAGAAAGTCATGAAAAAAAAGAATTAATAGCTTGGTAAAGGAGGAACAAAACAATACTAAAGAAAATAACACCTTAAAAAACAAAATATAACAAATAGCAAAAGAGGCACAAAATTCCAGTGAGGAGAACACCTTAAAAAGCAGAATTGGCCAAATGGAAAATGAAGAACAAAAAGTCACTGAAGAAAATAATTCCTTAAAAATTTAAATTTGTCAAATAGAAGCTAATGACTTTAAGAGACATTAAGAAACCATAAAACAAAATGAAAAATAAAAATATAAAAAAGTGAAATATGTCATTAGGAAAAAAAACTGACCTAGAAAATAGATACAGGGGGCAGCTAGGTGGCACAGTTAGCAGAGCACTGGCCCTAGAGTCAGGAGGACCCGAGTTCAAATCCATCTTCAGATACTTGACACATTTACTAGCTGTGTGAACTTGGGCAAGTCACTTAAGCCCAAATTGCCCTGCCTTCCCCCCTCCAAAAAAAAAAAAAAGAAAATAGATCCAGGAGAGATGATTTAAGAAATATTGAACTACCTTAAAGCCATGATTTTTAAAAAAAAGCCTAGTCATCATCTTTCAGGAAAACATCAAGGAAAGCTACCCTGATACTCTAGAACCAGAGGATAAAATAGAAATTCAAAGAAACCACCAATCACCTAATGAAAGAGATCCCAAAATGAAAACTCCCAACAATATTGTAGCCAAATTAGAGAGCTCCTATGTCAAGGAGGAAATATTGCAAGCAGCCAGAAAGAAACAATTCAAATATGAAGCCACAGTCAGGATAACACAAGATTAAAGAACTTCTACAGAAAGAGCCAGAGGCTTGGAATATGATAATCCAGAGTACAAAAGAACTAGGATTAGGACTAAGAATCACTTACCCAAAACTGAGTATAATCCATGGATATTCAATGAAACACCTGACTTTCAAGCATTCCTGATTTAAAAAGAAAGACTAGAGCTGAATAGAAAATCTGACTTTCAAATACAAGATGCAAAAGAAGCATAAAAAGATAACAGGAAAGAGAAAACATAAAGGATTCAACAAGGTTGAACTGTTTACATTCCTACATGGGTAAATAAACTATTATTAGGGCAATTAAGAAGGAGTATACATAGACAGAGGGCGTGAGTGTGTCTTGAATATGATGGGATGATTATCTTTAAAAAATAGAATTAAGGAATGAAAAATCAATGTAATGGGAGAAGGAAAAAGAGAGAGGAAGAAGGGGTAAAATATCTGATATAAAAGAGGCACAAAAGAGCTTTTACAGTAGACAGGATTATAGATTAGGTGGGAGCACACAAACTTTAACTCTCATGGGAATTGGCTGAAAGAGGGAACAAAATACACACTCAGTTGGGTATAGAAATCTACCTTATTATTCATGAAAGTAGGAGAAGAAGGGGAAAATAGAAGGAGGGGGCTTATAGAAGGGAGGGCAGATTGGTGGAGGTAAAGTCAGAAACAAAACATTTCTGAGAATGGGCAGAATGAAAGGACAGAGACAGAGAGATAGAGACAGACAGAGGGAGAAGGATAAATGGAGGGGATAGGATACAGGCAAATACATCATATTCATAACTGTAAAAAATTTACAGCAAGTTTCTCTGATAGAGACTTCATTTCTCAAATGCATAGATAATTGAGTCAAATTTTTAGAAATAAGAGCAATTGCTCAGTTGATAAATTGTCAAAAAATATGGACAGGCAGTTTTCAGATGAAGTAATCAAAGTTCTCTAGAGTTATATAAAAATGCTTTAGATCATTATTAATTAGAGAAATGCAAATTATAAAAACCTCTGAGCTCCCACTTCCCACCTATCAAACTGAATAATATGACAATAAAGGAAAATCACAAATGTTGGAGGGGATATGGGAAAATTTGGTCACTAAAACGCTATTGGTGAAGTTATATACAGAGTCAAGCAGAAATTTGGATGAAAAAGGAAAAAGTGGACAAAAATATTTATAGCAGCTTTTTTAGTGATGGCAAAGAATTGGAAACTGAGAAGATATCCATTAATTAGGGACAGGCTAAACAAGTTGTATATGATTGTTATAGAATACTATTGTGCTATAATAAATGACAAGCAGGAAAGACTTGCATTAATTGAGACAAAGTGAAATCAGCAGAACCAGGAGAACATTGTACTTTATAACAGCAATATTGTATGTGGTGATCAACTGTGAATGACTTGGCTATTGTCAGCAATGCAATGATCCAAGACAGTTCTCAAGGACTTGTGATGAAAAATGCCATCCATCTCCAAAGTAAGAACTGATGGAATCTGAATGTAGATTGAAGCATTCTTTATCTTTACTTTCTTTATATGATAGCACCTATATAACCTATATCAAATTTCTTAGTGTCTTGAGGAGGGAAATGAGGGAGGAAATTTGAGCCTCAAAATTTTATTAAAAATGAATATTAAAAATTGTCTTTGCAAGTAGTTGGAAAAATAAAATACTATTAAAAAAGACAACCCCCCAGAAATATAAAGAAAGTAAAGATAAAGAATTATATTCCAAAACCAGTAAAGCCACCTCAATGTGCCAACAAGGAAATTGTAACACAGTATTATAGCAAGAAACCAAGTCATCCCGTAACCTTTACCCCTGCTAGGATCTTCCTATAAACAATCACTCACGAATCCTAACTCTCTCTAATCAGCACTCTCTTCTGCAGCTCTGCCGATGCTGGATCTCTCAATATCTGCTCCTCAGCAGATATATGGTGGTCATGGTGGTGGTAGTGGTGGTGGTGGTGGTGGTGGTAAAGGTTGGGGAAAATAAGAGAAACAAACTCAGTGATAGTATCTTGCTCCCACCACCACTACTACTACCACTACCACTACCACTAACACACCACTACCACTACCACTACCACTACCACCACCACCAGCAGCACTACTGCTACTACTACTGCTACTACTGCTGCTGCTACTACCACCACTATTACTACTAGTACTACTACTATTACACACACACACACACACACACACACACACACACACATCACTGACGATGTCATGAAAGAGGAAGAGACTAAAATAGTGTCACACCATGCATCCAGGTAGAAAGTAAGAGAGGTCAAACAACATACCAAAGAAAGTCAGGTTCAGGAAGCATGCCTATTCTGGATAGAGAGAGGGGTATATACATATATATATATATATATATATATATATATATATATATATATATATATATATACACATGTGTCCATGTATATAATCCATAATATATATATATATATGTTTACCTAAAGTCAAATTAGAGTATCTTGTTTAAAGAAACATGATAGCTAATGTTACACAGTTATAAATTTTTTTCACATGCATGATCTCATCTGGTCTTTCCAACAACTCTGTTAGATAGGTACTATAGCCATCATTATTCTTATTTTATAGATGAGGAAAATGAGGTTCAGGGAAGATAAGTAATTCACCTATGCTCTCACCCATTCAATCAATCCACAAGCTTTCAGTAGGCACATGTGCTAAGCCTAATACCAAGTGCAAGGTAAATGCACTGGTATAAATTATTTGAGACAAGATTTGAATTCAGGTTTTCCTGATTCGAAGTCCATTCTACAGAACTCCACCATATAGCAGTCCATCAGTAAACAGTTATTAAGCACTTATTATGTAACAGACAGAGGCAGCTAGGTGGTGCAGTGAATAGAATTTGGGTCCTATAGTCAGGTAGATTCCTCCTCCTAAGTTTAAATCTGGCCTCAGACACTTACTAGCTGTGTGACCGTGGGCAAGTCAATTATCCCTGTTTGCCTCAGTTTCCTCTTATGTAAAATGAGCTGGAGAAAGAAATAGGAAACTACTCCAGTATCTTTGCAAAAAAAATGGGGTCACAAAGAGTCAGGCATGACTGAAAAATTACTGAACAACGAATATAACAGGCACTATGCTGAGTGCTAAGAATATAATAAAGAAAGGCAACAATAGATTCTTCACTGAAGGAAGTCGCATTCTAGTGGGAAGGACAATGTCTATAAATCAGAACATATAAAGTAAATACAGAGTAGAAGGAAGGTAATCTTGGAAAGAAAGATATTTAATTAGTGTCTAGCAGAGGAGGAGGAAGCTGTGGAAGATCTGAGTTCAAATCCTTCCTCTGAAGATTACACTCTATGGGACCATGGAAAAGGATTTGAACTTCTCTACGCTAGTTTCCTAAAATGGAGAAGGGAAATCATAGTAGTGCCTGCCTTGTTATATATACGTCTGTGTGCATCTCCTAGCTCACTAAATAACTCATAAATAAGTCCTTTGAAAGTAAGGACCATTCCATTTTTCCTTTATAAATCTTATGCCACTTGTAAAATATTTTGCACATGGTGAGCACTGAATAAATGTTTATGGAACTGAAATGTTTAAAATTGAATATGTGAATCTATCTAGTCTTCGATTTTATGCTTTAATGATGAGATTTTGTGATGGAGAAATGTGCTGATTGATTCCTTGATCCAAGTCTAGCATCTTCTATTATATCATATTGTCTGTGTATTTTGTTTCCGTGAATCCCTGTTGCAGACCTGGTAATGAGCCTCTCCACACTGAGGCTGATCTTCACATGAAATGAAAAGAACCTATCATTGCAGCCATACCTGACACTTTTCTGTATGGTTATGATCTGCCTGGGTTTGGACCACTGAGACATCAGAGGAGGACTTTAACTCATTTAATCTTCACAACAACCCTATATAATAGCTGTTGCAAGTGTTATTACCCCCCATTTGACAGATGAGGACATATGTGCTTAGAGGTGAAATGACTTGCCAGGGTAACATAATCAATTAGTGATAAAACTGATATTCAAATTCAGGCTGCTGAATGCCTCCCAGCCATATTCTCTTGTAATCTGCTTCAGAACGCTATGTTCTCATTACAGTAAATTCTGTCCCCTTCTGAGGGAAATATGAACACATGTAAAGCTGAGTGTTCATTCCATTTATCCACATTACTCTCTTGAAATTTATTCAAGTTCTTATGAAATGCTTCAATTCAATAAACACTTTCTAAACACCTTCTAGGTATAGGATACTGTTCTGGATACAAGGGAAGATGATAATTGCAATGAAGTGATGAAAATGATTTACCTTCAGAGGATTTACCAAATATAAGGGGCATATGACATATACAAAATCATCATAATACATAATAGAATACAATTAAACACCAACCAATCTCTGATTAGGGAATTAGGAAGTTTCATGGAGCAGGTGGCATTTGAGATGACACTTGAAACATTAGTATGACTTCAGTAAATGGAATTTTGGGTAAAGGGTATGTCAATTGTAGAGAACTGAATGTACAATCACATGGAGATTAAGAGGTTTGGGTTCCGTACTAGGGACAGTGAAGGACCCAGTTTGTCCTGAATACATAAAGAATTACTACAAAGTAGGGTGGGACAATTAGGTAGTACAACGGATAGAGGACCAGACCTAAAATCAGAGTAACAAGAGGAATACCAGAGTTCAAATCTGACCTCAGACTCTAACTACCTGTATAAGCCTAGGCAAGTCACTTAACCCTCTTTGCCTCAGTTTCTTCATCTGTAAAAAGAGCTGGAGAAGGAAATGGTAAACTGATCCAGTATCTTTGCCAAGAAAACCCAAATGGGGTCACAAAGATTCTGAAATGACTGAACAATAAGAAGTTGTATGGAGAACAGCTGGGAAGATAAATTAGCCCAGTTTGTGAAAGGATTTCAATGCTGCACTGGGGCCTTTAATTTTCGTTTAGTAGACAATAGGGAAATAGCCATTGCGGAGTTTTGAGCTGAAGAGAAAAATGGTCAAAACTACACAGAGGAATGATCAGGCATCAGGTTAACACATGCATTGGAGAAGAGTAGAAGTGGAGAGAATGGAATTTCAACTATGAAATTGAAAAGGATACCTGAAATAAACATAAAATGGTTTGTATATCAATTTTTCTTAGAATCTTCAGCTTCTATACTGTTATAAAAAGAGGAGTTTTAATCAAGGCCGTCCAGGTCTAAACTTATGGAGAATGATTGGCATCAGCATGACCTTAGACACGTGATTTTCTTTAGTAGAAAACTGTAAAATGTGTTTGGATTTTTTTTTAAATCATCTCTTTTGGTGATGGTGAAAAAGACTCTCTTCCTACTTAAAATTCTGGGCTATTTCCCTTCATTATTATAAAGTGGAAAAATTACTGAGCTTGGAGTTATAGGAACTAAATTGGAATTCCTATTTTGCCCCTTACTAATTTCATGATGAGAGAAATGGCACTTAACCTCTGGCTTTCAGTTTTTTCACCTATAAATTGAAGAATAAAATGAAAATTTTGATGATATATAATGTCCTTCCCAGTTCTAGATAATTGAGCCTAATTCCACAAATAGGAGTCCTGTTACCTTTAGAAATATATAAAAAAGAATTGTATCCTATCATTGTTTTAAGCAATTGTCTCATCTTGTTATAGCTTTTGCTTGTAAAACATTAGGATTTGAATTGTTATTTAGTTGCAAGACACCAAAATGTTCATTTTTATTGAAACATCTACTTGGAGACAATTTTAATTTTATTAGTTTCTTGGAAATTAGTCTCAATCCTGAATTAATCAATCCACAGGTATTTAACAGTATTTAGACACTGTGCTGAGCAAGCAAGTACACTAAAAAAAAACAATCCCTACTCACATGAAATCTACATTCTAGCAGTAGAGAAAATATCTATTTATATAATTGTATACAGTATAAAATATAAAAGGAAATAAGTACAAAAAGCAATAGTTGTTAAATATAAGAAACTTTGAGAGACAGGCACTAGCAATTGGGGATGGATCAAGAAAAGCTTCAGATAATTCTTTATCTATATCTTAAAGGAACAGAAGAATTTGGTCACATGAAGGTACAATAAAAGCTGTATTTCAGGCACACAGAACAATCGTTGCACAAGTAGATAAGAGATAGAGGGTTGTCTGAAGAATAGAAAGAAGAGTAGTTTGGCTAGACTGAAGAGTGCCATAGAATGAGTAATTAATGTCTGTCCTCTGAGTCTGGAAAGATAGGTTTAGGCAATATTGTGAAAGACACTAAAAGCTGAAGAGAGGAGTTTATATGTCATCATAGTAATGATAGGTATCTACTGGAGTTTATGGAGTAGGGAATGGCATGATCATATCTGCTTTTCAGGGAAAAACACTGGCAGCAGTGTGTAGGATGGATGGAAGTGGGGAGAGACTTGACTCAGAACAATTAGGAGGTAGTTGCAATAACCTAGATGAGTAGTGATGAGAATTTGTGCTAAGGTAGTGATTGTGTGAGTAGAAAAAAAGAGGTCAGATGTAAGAAATGTGAAAGTAGAAATACCAAGATTTGGCAGCTAACTAGACATGTGTAATGAAGGAAAGTGGGGATTCAAAGATAATTCCAAGGTTACAAATCCAGGAAACTAGAAGAATGGTGGTGCCTTTGACAGAAACAGGGAAATCTGGCACCTTCCAGATAGGGTTTGGAGAGAAAGACAATGAGTTCTATCTTGAGGTTGAATTATACGTCTCTGAGTGGTGTTATATTGATATTCAGTAAGGAGAAACTAGATAGAGATGACAAGCCCATGAGAGTTGTTTTAAGTCAATGAGAGAAAGTTTGAGGCCTAGGACAGAGAAAGAGAATCAGGAGTGGGAGGTCTAAGACCAAGTCCTGAGGAATAACTGCATCAAACAGTTTGATACAGATAGTGAGCAAGCAAAGGTGATTAAATGGGAATGGTCAGACAAGTAGGAAAAAAATCAGGCGTTTTTATGCTGATAAAAGCCCAAAGACGAGGGAAAGGATGGTTATTTCTATCAAATGAAGCAGACAGGCTGAGGGAAAAAAGAGGGTTTTATTTTTTTTAAAGTGAGAAAGAATTGGGTTTGGCAATTAAGACATCATAAGTGTATTTGTGTGCTGTATGACAATAGAGGTCATACAGATGAGGAAGATGTATTCAAGGATATGGCTAAGATTTGGGTGAGTACTGTCAGTTTTGGAGCTAGAATAACATAATGATTTTATATCTTCAGTTTGTCCTCATGAGTGTCGCCTTGGTTGAATTAGTATTCTTTGGTCTTAAGAAGTAATCTAAAAAAGCAGATTTCATGAATTACTTTATTATTACATAATTAGGTGATGTTATTATTATGTAATCTAGTATCTCCTATCATGATACTCCTACATCACTATAAAGAGAGAGACAAACAGAGTCAGTGGTGTTATGTGGTGTTATATAACATGGAGTCAAATCCCAGCTCTTGCTTCTTAGTATTTATATCAATTTCAGCAATTCTCATCCCCTCTTTGGGCCTTGGGTTTCTCACCTATTAAATAAAAGGTTTGGATTCAATGATTGCTAAAGCTGCTCCTATGTCCAAGTCCTCTTATGTCTAGATCGGTATACCTTGCATGCCTTTCCTCAGGTCCTATCATACATATTCTCTCATAAATCAAAAATTGGTGTTTGCAAAAAAAAAATGACTTACTGCTTAGGGGCAAGCTATTTACCAAAAAATACATTCTTTGCTTTATTCTTAGTAAGATCTCAGTTCAGGAAGCCCTGGTGTGTAGAAAATGTTCTTTTACTTCCTGTACCATGTCTGCTTTTAGTGCTCTAATTTGTGAGCTCGCTGGAGACTTATTAACTTCATTTCAGTCACTTAATTACTGGCAGGACAGGAGTTTGGCTCAATTTGGAGTGAACATGCTGAGTATTTCCTTTTTAGCTATGAACATAGAGAAAGGAAGGAAAAGGCACTGTATTGGGAGTCATAAGGTCTGTGTTAATATTAATAATAATCAATAATATTTACATGACATTTTAATGTTTGCAAAGACAAAATATATTGTCTAATTTTATCTTCACAAATTTGGGAGGTATTTTCTTCATATGTATGATAAGGACACTGAGGTAGAAAGAGATTAAGTAATTTGTCCAGAGTCACACAGCTAGTGAGTGTTTGAGGATGGATTTAAAGTGAGATCTTGGTGACATCGAGCCTAGTGTTCTACTTCCTGAACCACCTAGCTCTCTCTGGTTTGAAAACAGAGACTAAATGCCTTTACTAGTGGTGGACTAGATGACCTTTTATGTCTTTTCTCCCTTTAAATTCTAGGATCTTAAAGCTAAACCTTAGTCCCACTCTTCACAAGTACTTAATGTGGCTACTGCTAACCATGCTACTGGGCTCAGACCCTGCTATAATTGCCAGCTCAGTACCAACATGCTCACATTTGAATGGGTCACCCTGTGTTTCATAGTCATTGAATGCCTAATAGAGTATTTGAAGGTTGAGCTAGACTTTGAAAAATCCAATTCAACTAATATTGATTAAATGCCTATTCGGTAAATGGCTAGATTCAGATAATCAGACAGGGAAGAGAACATTCCAAATAGAAAGAACAAGATTGAACATACCCTTCCTGAGAAATTGTGTTTAGTGGTAAGTTCTTGAAGTCAGAAGACCTAAGTTGAGTGCCTAACTCAGATACTTATTTCTACCATACTGGGCAAGTCTCATAACTTTCCTGAGCATTAATTTCCTCATCTACAAAAAGGCTTAACTTACAAGGTTGTTGTAATGGAAATACTTTTCTTCTTAGATATCTCCTTTCCACTAATCCCACACATCTGATCAATTGTCAAATCATGTCCTTCCTATCTCAACAATATCCCTTGAATACTTCTCCTTCCTTTTATTTATGCTTCCTCCACCATAATGCCAACACTTATCACCTCTCCCTGAACTACTGAACTGATCTTGTCTTTGGTCTCAAGCCTTTCTCCCATTCAAACAATCTTCCATATGACCAAGTGAAGGCCTCACTGTATCTCTCCCATCATGCCCGTACTCAAACACTCTAGAGCCTCCTTATTACCACTAGAATCTAACATAAGTTCCTTTGTTTGCCATTTACAGCCTTCACTCCTTTCCGTGTGCTTTGTGGCCTAGCTTTACTGGCTACAGAGTTCGTTTTCGCTGCTTGTTCATGTTCCCAGGCAACTACTTGACCCTTGACCTTTTCGTCAGGGGTATGACTGCTTGTAGAGAGTACTTTGTCCCAAGCTTGAGGATCTACACTGTTGTTTTCAGAGCTATTTCTACACAGTAAACTCTGCCACGCCAGTGTCTCTCTTCTCCCAAGAACCGCCAACCCGGACTGCAACTCAGATCTAAGCAGGCTCTGCACTCCTGCTCTGATCTGGCATTTAATATCTCCCACCAGGTGGGCCTGGGGCCGGAAGCAACTGCAGCTGTAGTTCTGTAGCTGCACCACCTCTGCTGCCCCCAGGGTGGTGGCCGAACCAGGAACTTCTTTCACTCTATCCCCGCCATTTTTTCCCACTAACCTTTTCTGTTATCTTTGGTGTTTTTGGGTTGAGAAGTCTGATAACTTCCACAGCTCACTGATTCAGGGTGCTAAGGCCTGTTCCACCTGGCTCCCAGTCTGTTTGGTTTGAGCACAGCCCACACTGGGCTCTGCTTCGCTCTGCTTCCAGCATGGTGTGATAGACCTTACCCAGTGACCATCCAGGCTGTCCTGGGCTGGAGCCCTGCTTCCCTCTGCCATTTCATGGGTTCTGCAGTTCTAGAATTTGTTCAGAGCCATTTTTATATGTACTTGGAGGGTCCTGGGGGACAGCTTTAGGTAAGTCCCTGCTTTCCAGCCTCCAAATTGGCTTCACCCCCCTGGTATTACTTTTCTTAAATTTGGTTGTTACTAGATGAATACTGATTCCTTTTGGGCCTCAGTTGAAAGAATTGGCTTTTTCATGAATTACTGACAGAGGAGCAAGCTTATAGTCCAATAAGATGAGCTTTTTCTATACAAATATACAGTGTTATTAAGATAAGATAAAACATATGTCACAAACCCCTACTTTAAAAAAATACATAATGTCACAGTTGATTTTTCTTGTTGTTGAGTCATTTCAATTGTGTTAGACTCTTCATCACCCAATTTGGAGTTTTCAAGTTTTCTTGTCAATGATACTGGAGTGGTTTACCATTTCTTTTTCCAGGTCATTTTACAGATGAGGGAACTGAGGCAAAAAGAGTAAAGTGACTTGCTCAAGGTCACACAGGTAGTAGTAGAGGCCAGATTTGAACTTGGCAAGATAAGCCTTCCTGACACCAGACCCAGGGATCTAATGTGCCACCTAGCTGCCCTATAGCACAATTGGAAAAAGAGCTAAAAGAAATAAAATATTCTCAAATATGGATTATGAACTTTAGCCACAGTTTCAAAAATACTTAGTGTCGTAGAAAGAATATTGGAACTAGGGTCAGAAAACCTGAAATAAAATTTCAGCTCTAATAATACTCACTGTCTGTACCATCTTAGGCAAGCAAATTTACTTATCTGGTTCTCAGTTCCCTCATATGTAAAGTGGGGAAGATTGATTAGCTCACCCATAAGGAATCTTCCAAATTTAAATCGGTGATCTTCTGACCTACAATCCCAACCTGCCACCTTTTTCCGAATGACTTAGTTTGCTATTAAACTAAAAATACTGAAGCCATCCAGTGCGACGTTTCTCATACTCCCTCATCTGAATAGGGAAATAGCATGATGAATTTGAACAAAGTTCTTCCTCTTTCTGGGCCTTAGTTTCTTCCCCATAAAATGAAAGAATTATACTGAATGATTTGTAATGTCATCTCTTCAGCCTGAAATTAAATCATTCTAAGAATAAAATATTTTAAGATCCTTTAAAATTTTATGTCCTTTCCTATCCCTTTTTCTATCCAAAGAAAAGGCATTTTAAGGACTACTATATAAAATATGTATGTATATACATATATATCTATATCTATATCCATATATATATATATATATATATATATATATATATATATATATATATATCCATCCATGTATGTGTGTGTATTTGTGTGTGGCTTAGCTGTTACAGAAATGACACACATCTGGTTCTATAACAAGAGCTTCTTTGGCAGTTTAGGGAAGTCTATACACCCCTTCCCAGAATGTTTTAAAAGATATAACACAGAACACATAAGATTACAGAGCAACTCAGTTGTAAGATATAGAGCTATTAAAACATTTGTTTTTAAAAGTTCAGAGACATCTCCCCCCACCCCAGTTGAAAACTCACTGTTCTCTTCAGACAATGAAAATGATGTTTAAAATGCCTCTCTACTGAAGAAAATTCATTTTGTTTTCTGTACTTTTTCCTGACCATTGTAATGGTACTATGAGTTTCCCTGTAGTGGTGACTTTTTCTTTACTCAGCATGTGGAGAAATGTGTCTGAATTTTAAGCAAGCTTCTTTGTTAACATTTAATATCTAGAAATGTCACTGTGCAAATTAGAGAAAATAATTAGTAAAATAATTTCCTATACTACATACTAATGGTAACCCCAGTCATAATAAAGTGTTTTCACTATCTAATTATTAAAAATTAAGATATTGTTACATTGTTTTGGTGTGGTCATTTTTCTTTTTTTAATTTATTTATTTAACATATTTAGTTTTCAGCATTGATTTTCACAAGAGTTTGAATTACACATTTTCTCCCCATTTCTACCCTCCCCCCCACTACAAGATGGCATATATTCTGGTTGCCCTGTTCCCCATTCAGTCCTCCCTTCTGTCACCCCACTCCCCTCCCATCCCCTTTTCCCTTCCTTTCTTGTAGGGCAAGATAAATTTCTATGCCCCATTGCCTGTGTATCTTATTTTCTAGTTGCATACAAAAACTTTTTTTTTTGTTTTTGAACATCTGTTTTAAAAACTTTGAGTTCCAAATTCTCTCCCCTCTTCCCTTCCCACCCACCCTCCCTAAGAAGTCAAGCAATTCAACATAGGCCACATGCATATCATTATATATAACCCTTCCACAATACTCATGTTGTGAAAGACTAACTATAGTTTGCTCTTTCCCGACCCATCCCCCTTTATTGAATTTTCTCCCTTGACCCTGTCCCCTTTCGAAAGTGTTTGTTTTTGATTACCTCCACCCCCATCTGCCCTCTCCTCCATCATCCCCCCCATTTTTTTTTCTTCTTCCCTCTTTTTTCCTGTGGGGTAAGATACCCAACTGAGTATGTGTGGTATTCCCTCCTCAGGCCAAATCTGATGAGAGCAAGATTCACTCATTCCCCCCTCACCTGCCCTCTCCCCTCCTCCCACAGAACTGCTTCCTCTTACCACATTTATGCGAGATAATCCACCCCATTCTATCTCTCCCTATCTCCCTCTCTCAATATATTCCTCTCTCATCCCTTAATTAGATTTTATTTCTTTTAGATATCTTCCCTTCATCTTCAACTCACCCTGTGTCCTCTCTCTCTCTCTCTCTCTCTCTCTCTCTCTATGTGTGTATGTATACACATACACACATAGATATATACATACATACACATTCACCCATATATATACATAAACATATATGTATGCATATTCCTTTCAGCTACCCTAATACTGGGGTCTCATGAATCATACACATCATCTTTCCATGTAGGAATGTAACCAAACAGTTCAACTTTAGTAAGTCCCTTGCAATTTCTTTTTCTTGTTCTTTTTCTTGATTACCTTTTCATGCTTCTCTTGATTCTTGTGTTTGAAAGTCAAATTTTCTATTCAGTTCTGGTCTTTTCACTGAGAAAGCTTGAAAGTCCTCTATTTTATTGAAAGTCCATATTTTGCCTTGGAGCATGATACTCAGTTTTGCTGGGTAGGTGATTCTAGGTTTTAATCCTAGCTCCATTGGCCTCCAGAATATCGTATTCCAAGCCCTTCGATCTCTTAATGTAGAAGCTGGCAGATCTTAGGTTATTCTGATTGGGTTTCCACAATACTCAAATTGTTTCTTTCTGGCTGCTTGAAGTATTTTCTCCTTGATCTGGGAGCTCTGGAATTTGGCAACAATATTCCTAGGAGATTTCTTTTTGGGATCTATTTGAGGAGGCGATTGGTGGATTCTTTCAATTTCTATTTTGCCCTGTGGCTCTAGAATATTAGGGCAGCTGTCCTTGATAATTTCTTCAAAGATGATATCTAGGCTCTTTTTTGGATCATGGCTTTCAGGTAGTCCAATAATTTTTAAATTATCTCTCCTGGATCTATTTTCCAGGTCAGTGGTTTTTCCAAGGAGATATTTCACATTGTCTTCCACTTTTTCATTCCTTTGGTTCTGTTTTATAATATCTTGATTTCTCATCAAGTCACTAGCTTCCACTTGCTCCAATCTAATTTTTAAGGTAGCATTTTCTTCAGTGTTCTGTTGGACCTCCTTTTCCATTTGGCTAATTCTGCCTTTCAAGGCATTCTTCTCCTCATTGGCTTTTTGGAGCTCTTTTGCCATTTGAGTTAGTCTACTTTTTAAGGTGTTGTTTTCTTCACTATATTTTTCAGTATTTTTTGGGTCTCCTTTAGCAAGTCATTGACTTGTTTATCATGGTTTTCTCGCATCCTTCTCATTTCTCTTCCCAATTTTTCCTCTACTTCTCTAACTTGCTTTTCCAAATCCTTTTTGAGCTCTTCCATGGCCTGGGACCAGTTCATGTTTTTCTTGGAGGCTTTTGGTGTAGGCTCTTGCACTTTGTTGACTTCTTTAGGCTGTATGTTTTGGTCTTCTTTGTCACCAAAGAAAGAATCCCAAGTCTGAGACTGAATCTGAGTGTGTTTTCGCTGCCTGGCCATATTCCCAACCAACTAACTTGACCCTTGAGTTTTTTCAGCAGGGTATGACTGCTTGTAGACTAAAGAGTTCTATGTTCCATGTTTGGGGGAGTGCGCCTGCTCTGCCACACCAGCACTCCTCCTTTCCCAAGAACCCCCAACCGGGACTGGGCTTAGATCTTCAGCAGGCTGTGCACTCCTGCTCTGATCCTCCACTTAATTCCTCCCACCAGGTGGGCCTGCGGCCGAAAGCAACAGCAGCTGTAGCTACCCCACCTCTGCTGCCCCTGGGGGCAGTGGCTGAACCTCGAACTCCTTCCACTCCCGCAGCTTTTCCCACTAACCTTCTCCGCTGTCTTTGGTGTTTGTGGGTTAAGAAGGCTGGTAACTGCCGCAGCTCACTGAATCAGGGCGCTAGGGTCTGCTCCGCCCAGCTCCTGGTCTGGTTGGTCTGAGCTGCTCACGCTGGGCTCTGCTCTACTCAGCTCCCAGCTCCCAGCTCCCAGCTCCATGTGGGATAGACGTCATCCAGGCTGTCCTGGGCTGGAGCCTTGCTTCCCTCTGCTGTTTTGTGGGTTCTGCAGTTCTAGAATTGGTTCAGAGCCATTTTTTACAGGTTTTTGGAGTGACTGGGTGTTGAGCTCATGCTAGTCCCTCCTTTCCAGCTGCCATCTTGGCTCCACCCCCAGTGTGGTCATTTTTCAATGTCTAAAATGAACACATGTGTATTCCCTTAATTCTATACATTGCGCTACTATACTCTCAGCTGTGAATGTAGATAAACACATTTCCCTCCCTCATCTCCCAGAGCATTTAGGCTTGAAATTATGAAAACAAAATAATAGACAAGGTAAAGAAGGTCTTTCTTCATTTCCACATTACTGTGCAGAATAATAGAGAGATAAGCATTAAAAAGAAATGACACCTGGATTTTTAATAACTGGAGTATTTGGGGGAAAGAATTCAAAGATCACAATAATCAAATTTTCTAGGTAGAATCATACTTAATCCTTTAAATACCATAGCTCTTTCAGTGACAAGAGGTAATCACATAGGCTACAAATTTTTATTGAGGGGTAGCTAGGTAACATAGTAGATAGAGCACTAGTCTTGAAGTCAGGAAGAGCTGAGTTCAAATCCTGTGTCAAACATTGACTAGCTATGTGACCTTGGGCAAGACACTTAACCTCTGCTTGCCTTGCCTTTCCCAACTGTAAAATGAGGATGATAATAACATCAGCCTCCCAAGGTGGTTGTCACCATCAAGTGAGTTAATATTTGTAAAGCACTTAGCATAGTGCCTGGGACATATTGAGTTCTTAATAAATTTTTATTAGATTGCATTGGATTGGATTAGAAGGGCTAGCTGTTAATATCATCATCATCATCACCCATTACAGGGGTGGAGAACCTGTGACCTTCTAGGTCCTTGCGTGGGCCCGGTTGACTGAGTCCAAGTTTACAGAACAAATCCTTTTATTAAAGGGATTTGTTCTGTGAAGTTTGGATTCAAAGGGCTACACTTGAAAACCTAGAAGGCCACATGTGGTCTTTAGGCCAAAGGTTCCCTACCCTTGATTGAAATAGCTTCCTCATGAGTCTACCTGCCTCAAGCGTCTCCTCACTCCAATCCACCCTCCATTCAGAAAGTGATTTTCCTAAAGCACAAGTCCAACTATGTCAACACTGTATTTGATAAACTCCAGTGTCCTATAGAATGAAATGCAAAATCCTATGTTTGGCATTGAAAGCCCTTCATAATTTCATGCCATTCAACCTTTCCAGTCTTCTTATATATTATTCACCATGAATTACTCTTGGATCCAATGATATTGGCCTCCTGGGTCTTCCATGAACAAGATATTCCATCTCCTAGCTCAGACTTTTGCTGTCTGAAATGCTCTTCTTCCTCAACTCTACCTACTGAATTCATTGAATTCCTTTAAGTCTTGGCTAAAACTCCAACTTCTACAGAAATCCTTCCCTACCTCTCTTAATTCTAATACCTTCCCTTCGTTAATTATTTCTTATTTATCTTGCTTGCTTTGCATGTCTTTGTTTGCATGTTGTCTCCCCCATTTAGATTGTAAGCTTTTTGAGGGAAGGGCTATCTTTTTGCCTCTTTTTAATCTCTAGTGCTTAGCGCAGTGTCTGGCACATAGTAGATGATGGGTTAATTGTAGTAGTAGTAGTAGTAGTAGTAGTAGTAGTAGTAGTAGTAGTAGTAGTAGTAGTAGTAGAAGTACTACTAGTAGTAGTAGGAAGAGGAAGAGGAGGAGGAATATACAGCTCTGTAGATATAGAAAGTAAGAGACATTGGATTAAATTTCTCAAGACTCATGGACAAAGTTTGCTTATTTTGTTTTTAGTACATCTGTAGAAACAAACTTTAACTTTAGTTCATTCCTCTAAAATGAGAGAATCATACTATATGACCTCAAAGGTCCTTTCATGTAACAGTTAAGATTTTACGAACTTTTAAAATTTGCTTCTTCTAGAAAATCATTGTAGATAATTTTATTGAGTAAACTTCAACAAGATCTGAAATTAATATTCTGAATTTCTCAGCTTCTTCATTCAGAAGCTAAATTCTCAAATAATTAGCACTATTTTATATGGGATGGATATGTGGGTGTGGTCCAAATATTTAAAGACAGCACTCATTGCAGTAAACCTAGTTAAGAACTGAGGTCAGCCCAACTTTTGCAGATGTTAGGAGGCAGGTTGTGTTGGCACCATCAACATACTAGTAGCAAGGTGGTGTGCTGATAAGCAAGGTGGGATTTTTTGCCTTTGTTTTTTCCTTTAATAGTGCTTCCCAACACTAAGGCAGTCTCTCAACACTAAGGCAGTCAAGTACCTTTGATGAGTCTTGCCCTTCAAATGTAATGGCAAGTAAAGTGGGACTTTTTGCTGTCTTTTGTTTGAGTGCTTCTCAGCACTAACGTGTTCAAGTGCCTTTAATTGAGTTTTGCCTTTGTTTTAATCAAGAGTCTGATCGAATCAGGAGACTTTGATGACCTACTTAAGTCACAAAAAAGCCTAGTTCACATAGGTTTGGGTCACATGTTTGTGATGCCCTCTGACCCTGATATATATATATATATATATATGTGTGTGTGTGTGTGTGTGTGTGTGTGTGTGTACACACACACACATATACATATATACACATATGTGTGCATATACACATATATGCACATATATATTATCATGTATATACTCAGAGGTTAGCTTTTTGTTTTGGGAGCACATTCATTGAAAGAGTGTTGGTATGGAGACTCTGGGTAGCTGTCAAGGAACCCCCCAACACCCCCACCCCCACTTTGAAAACCCAGATGTTGATGCTTCTTTCTCTGGTAACTATGCATGTATTGCTATGGTCAGACAAAAGCCTGTCTGTTGATCTGTTTATATTTTTTCTGTTTGTATTTGCTGAAGTTCAGAGTGCTGATATTTTCCCCTGAACTAAGTGAAGGATATATGTATCTTTAATTAAAGTAAGATTGTTAACCCTTTAAAGTAGCTTTCCTTAGAAAAGCAGATCAAAGAACTTGTGCTAGCAGCCTTCTTGTGTGCTCTTGTTGTTGGTCATGCTGTTGGTCTTTCATCTCCACAGCAGCTGCTAGCAACATTGGTGTTACAGGAGGGCAGAGAGGTGAGGAAGGATAGGATGGGTCCAGGCTGGTTCAGGAGAGATATAGGCCTAGAATTACATCTATCTACCGCCCATCAAATATTTTCAGCCCAAAGGTACAATAGATTTAGAAAAAGAAAAGACTGTATTCTGATTACATTCCCTTGGGGAGAAGGGGACTATAGATTATACTTAACAGTTTACCCCCTTCCTATCATTCATTGGTTACAGAAAGGACTATCAAAAGTGCAAGTAATATATTTTAAAAGCAGTAAACATAAATTAGAGATGTTCAGAAGCTCAGAGTATACCAAAAATATATGGGAGAAAATGAATTCTTCAGCTGGAATCAAGATAAGATCTCAGTTCAAACCAATAAATAGAAACTGAACAATCTCACCAATGGGAATCAATAGAATTACAAGTCCTGAAAGTCAGATCACATGATAAGCTTAGCTTTCCTGCCTATCTGAGGATCCAGGGGTTCCTTTCAAAAGTTCTGTTTTCATTCTCTCTCTCTCTCTCTCTCTCTCTCTCTCTCTCTCTCTCTCTCTCCCTCCCTCCATCCTTCCCTCCCTCCCGCCCTCTTTCCCTTCATTTCTCTCTTCTACCTCTCTTTACGTTGTTTTCTCAGAGTGTATCCAGTCAACTGAACTTTTTATACTGTGTCCCAGTCATTGTTCTCTCACCTAATCTTAAGTCACATTTCTCTCTTCTCATGTACGTCGTAGACTGGCTGCTAAATTTAATTCAAATTTTCATAAATATTTGATTTGTATGATTTAGCTAAAGGCTGCTTTTTATTGCTTAAAAAATCTGTATATACAATGATCACTCCTAGTTCATTCATGTCTAACAAGTTAGCATGAGGTAGCATGCTGGCAAAATCAGGAGAATGAAGGATTGTTGGTCCAGGTTTTTCCTCAAAATAGATACCTGAGAAGGAACTCTCCAATGGGAGAAGAGGGCCGCTGAAGCAGAGGGAGAAGGCAGTTGATTTTGCCAGCATGCTTTTCCTCTTCCTACACTACCAGGAACCTCATCACTTCATGCCCATACTATTTCAAAAGCTTCCTGGTTTGTCTCTTTACCAAAAGTTTCTCTCCATTCCAGTTTGTCCTCCACTTAGCTGTCACAGTGATTTTCTTCAAGGGCAAGTCTAATCATATTTCACAACCCATCCCACACAACTCAGTAAATTCCAGCAAAATCCCTATCACCACCAGGATCAAGTATAAAATGCCATTTGGCATCCAAAACCCTTTCTAAATAGCCCCCCCCCAACTTTCCTGTCTTCCTACATCCTGTGCCTCACATACACATATACTCTGCGGTTCAGTGATGCTAACTTCTTTGCCATTCCTCAAACAACGCGATACATCTCTCAGCTCCAAGCATTTCACTAGATGTACCCCATCAATAGAAAGCTCTTCCCAATCCATTCTGTCTCCTGGCTACTCTGACCCAGATAAAGTCCAATGTTTTGCATGAAGCTTCTCCTAATCCATTTTAATTCTAGTGCCTTCCCTCTATTGATTATTTCCAGTCTCTTGTATATAACTCGTTTGTTCATGGTTGTTTGCATGTGGTCTCCCACATTATACTGTGAGTACCTTAAGAGCACAGGCTTTCTTTTCTTTATAATCTCAGCACTTAGTGTGGTACCTGCATACAGTGGGTGTTCAACAACTTTTTTATCGACTGAGTGCTTTTGGAGATATGAATGATGAAAGATGCAGTCAGAAACCTGATTACAAAGGGATTAGAATAGTATTTAGAGAGTTGGAGACACCTAATATAGACAGCTTTCTCAAGGAGTTTAGCTAGGAAGGGGGGAAAAATATGGGGTAATAACTAATGAATATGGTCAAATCAATGAAAGTTTTTAGTTTGTAGGATTTGTCTTTTTAAAAACTAAAGAGATATAGGCATGTTTTTAGGCAGCAGAAAGGATCCTATAATTGGGAGCTATTAATGGTAAGGCTATATGTAGGGATTTGCTGGTAAATGTTTAACAACTGGATCACCCCCCAAAATGTACACAGAATACACTTTTAAGATTAATCTGAATCATTAACATTTTCTCCACCACTTTGTTAAGTCTACTCGATGAATAAAATAATAAATCAAATCCTAATTTGCATTGTTTGCTAATTTCCAAGGTACAAATGGTGGCACAAAAAATTTAGCAATCAGCTTGCTCCCAATGTGAGTTGACTCCAGTATACCCTGGTATCTAATTTTTTAATGATTTTTAATGTTTTTTGACTGGTGTTGCCCTTGCTTTCTTTACCTATCTGCTTGGTGGGGAGATCAGATATTTACTGACTGGAGCAGTTTTGAAATTTGACAGCATCCTCACTGTGGTGACTCTGTTAAATCAGTTTGTATCAGTTAAACTCTGTTTTAAAAAAATAGTCTCAAACTTCTGGGAGTCAAGATGGTAGAGTAAGCAGTAAATCACTGTAACTTTCCCATAGTCAGTACCCCCAAACAAATCCTGGAATAGCAGAACCAGAAAAAAGATGAGATGAAACAATATTTTAGCCCAAGAAACTTGGAAGATCTGCAAGAAAAGTCCATCTCACTCAGGTAAAAGCAGAGTGCATTCCAGGACAGGAAGCAACCCAGCAAACCAGCAGCGGACCCCACCTCAGCAAGCAAGTGGGAGATCCTGATCCCCAGTGTGGTGGAGCAGGCAAATGCCAAGACCAGGACCACCCCACATGCATTAGCATAGCCAAGGGATCAGGCAGACTCCAGTTCCGAGAACCACCACTTGCTTCAGTGTGTCCCTGGGCAAGTAGGCATCCTCTAGCAGCCAAAGCTCCCATGTGCTTAAGCACAGCACAAGGCAAATAGGAATCCTCCGGTGGACAGGCCTCCATGTGCTTCAGGGTAGACCTGCTAAAATGCAGAAACACCCTACCCAGCTTCAACCCATGCTAGACACCACCACCCTAGCTCAGCACCATGTAACCTTTCAAACCCATATGGCCTCCAGCAGCACCAGAAAACCCCCACACCACTATTTCAGTGCAGCAATAGGCTCAAGGAAGCCTTAAGGAAACATCAGCACAACACCAGGTAAACAGCCAGGGCCTGTAGCCACTGGCACAAGAAGCCAAGACAGTATCCCTTTCACCACAGGAGCAGAGCTGAAATTTAAAAGAAAAGAAAAAGGCCAAAAATAAGCAAAACCCAAAAACAATTACAATAACAGAAAAGAATCTGACCATAGAAAGTTATTATGGTGACAGGGAAGATCAAGAAACAAACTCAGAAGAGGACAACAACGTCAAAACACTTATGGACAAAACCCCCCCCAAAAAACATCAAGTGGTTTCAAGGCCAGAAAGAACTCATGGAAGAGATCAAAGAGGAGCTTAAGAATCAGGTAAGAGTGGTAGAAGAAAATTGTGAAAAGAAATGAGAGTGAGGCAAGAAAATTATGAAAAAAGAGTCAATAGCTTGGAAAATTGCTTAAAAAGTAGAATTGGGTAAGTGAAAAAGGAGATACAAAAATATACTGAAGAAAACAACTCCTTAAAGACTACAGTTGGCAAAATGGAAAATAAAGTACAAAAGCTAATTGATGAAGACAATACCTTAAATGTTAGAATTAAGTAAGTGGAAGCTAATGATGCCATGAGATATAAAATATCAATCAAACAATTTCCAAAGCATGAAAAAATAGAAGAAAATGTAAAATACCTCATGAGAAAAACAACTCACCTGTAAAATAGATCCAGGAGAGAATCAGAATCATTGAACTACCTGAAAGCCATAATCAAAAGGAGGACTCAGACAGCATCTTTCAAGAAATTATCAGGGAAAACTGCCTTGATGTCCTAGAACCAGAGAGCAAAATAGGAATTGAAAGAATCCATTGATCACCTCAGGAAAGAGATCCCAAAATAAAAACTGCAAGGAACATTATAGCTAAATTTCAGAACCATCAGGTCAAAGAAAAAATACTGCAAGTGACCAGAAAGAAGCAATTCAAATATTGGGGAGTCATGATCAGGATTGCACAGGATTTAGCAGCTGCAACATTAAGGATTGGAGGTTATATAACATGATATTCTTGAAGACAAAGGAGCTAGGGGTACAACCAAGAATCACCTACCCAGCAAAATTAAGTGTAATACTGTAGGGGGAAATGGATATTCAATGAAATAGAAGGATTTCAAAGTTTCATAAGAAGACAAGAACTAAACCAAAAAATTTGACTTCCAATATCAAGACCCAAGAGAAGGAAAAATAGGTAAAAAGGGAAAAGAAAACAAGGGATTCAATAAAGTTAAATTGTTTACATCCCTACATGGGAAGACAATACCTGTAATCCTTAAAATTATATCACTAATAGTACAGCTAGAAGGAATATATGCAGACAGAGGGAGTGGGTATAAGGTGAATTTGAGGGAATGACATAAAAACATTAAGGGATGAGATATAGGAGTACGATGGCTGCAGAAGGAAGGGAGAGTTTAAAAGGGGTAAATTATTTCACCTGAAGAGGCATGAAAGACCTCTTACAGTGTAGAGGAAAATGGGGGGTGGGTGGGCATCATTTGAATCTTACTTTCATCAGTATTGGCTCAAAGAGGGAATCATATACACTATCAGTTGAATATAGACATCTATCTTACCTGGCAGCAAAGAAGGAGGGGAGAAGATCAAGTAAGCAGATGAGGGTGGGAACTGATAGAAGGGAAGTCAGATCAGGGGAAGTGGTAGACAGAAGCAAAATACTGGTGAGGAAAATAAGAGTAAAAGGAGAAAGAAGAGACACAGGAGGAGGAATAGAATGGAGGGAAATACACAGATAGTAATCATAATTGTAATGTGAATGGGAAGAAGATAGCAGAGTGAATCAAAAAACAGAATTCTATAATATGTTGTTTACATGAAATACACTCAAAGCAGAAAGAGACACACAGTGTAAAGGTAAGGGGGTGGAGTATAATCTATTATTCTTCAACTGAAGTAAAATAAAAAAGCAAGGGTAGCAATCCTGAAATCTGACAAAGTAAAAATATATACCTAATTAAAGGAAACCACATCTTGCTAAAAGGTACCATAGACAATGAAGCAATATCTATACTAAACATATATGCACCAAGTAGTATAGTATCTGAATTCTTAAAGTATAAGTTAAATGAGTTAAAGGAAAAAATTGATGGCAAAGCTATACTCATGGGGGACCTCAACTGTCCCCTCTCAGAACTCAATAAATCCAAGCAAAAAATAAACAAGAAAGAAGTTAAGAAGGTGAATAGAGTTTTAGAAAAATGAGATATGACAGACCTTTTGCATGTTTTAGACATAAAAGATGACACCACAAGCAAATTAGAATAGAAGGAATAGTCTAACTGTCAGATCTATGAGGAGCGGAAGAATTCATGACCAAGCAAGAGACAGAGAGCACTACAAAATATAAAATAGATATTTTTGATTATAATAAATTAAAAGTTTTTGTACAAACAAAATCAATGCAACCAAGATTAAAAGGAAAGCATAAAAATGGGAAACAATCTTTACAGCAAGTGTCTCTGATAAACCCTTCATTTCTCAAATATATAGAGAACTGAATCAAATTTATAAGAATATCAACCATTCCTTATCTGATAAATGATCCAAGGATATGAACAGGTAGTTTTCAGATGAAGAAACCAAAGCTATCTATAGGCATATGAAGAAGTTTGCTAAATCACTTTTAATTAAAGAAATGCAAATTAAAACAACTGTGAGGTACCACCTCACAGCTCTCAGATTGGTTAATGTGACAGAAATGGCAAATGATAAATGCTGGAGATATGGGAAAATTGGAACACTAATGCCCTGTTGTTGGAGTAATGAAGTAATCCAACCATTGTAGAGAGTAATTTGGAACCATGCTCAAAAGGCAACCAAACTGTGCACACCCTTTGATCCAGCAATACCACTACTAGGTCTGTATCCCAAAGAGATCATAAAAAGGGGAAAGGAACTACATGTTCCAAAAATATTTATGGCAGCCCTTTTTGTGATGGCAAAATATTAGAAACTGAAGGGTTGTCCATCAATTGGGAAAGAGTGAACAAACTGTGATATATGAAAGTAATTGAATACTATGGTACACTAAGAAATGAAGAACAGTTAAATTTCAGAAAACCCTGAATAGACTTGCCTGAACCTTTGCAAAATGAAATGAACAGAAAATATTGTACACAGTATGAGCAACACTGTGTAATGATCAACTATGAATGACTCAGGTCTTTTCAGCAGCACAATGATCCAAAACAAGTACAAAGGACTCACGAAGGAAAGTGCTATCCATATCCAAATAAAGAACCGATGGATTCTGAATGCAAATCAAAATATTTTTTTAACTTCATTCTTTCTCTTGTTATTTTTCCCTTTTGGTCTATTTCTTCTTTCATGATTGTGACTAATCTGGAAATACTTTACATGAAAGCACATGTATAAACCATGTCAAACTGCCTTCCATTTTCAGAAATGGGAAGGAGAAAAATTCGGAACTCAAAATCTTAGAAAAATAAATGGTAAAATTTTTCTTGACATGTATCTGAGGAAAAAATAAAATACTATTAAAAGTAAACTCTTTGGAAAAGTAAAAAAAATCACACTTTTCATAGATGAAAGTTTGTTCAAACAAACTATTTGGACCTGCTGGACCTGCTATAATTAAAAATAGTATCTTCTCATTGTGTCCCTTTCTTCTCATTTGATATCAATTTTACCTTTTCCTTAGCCAGTCAATCTTTATTGACTTTATTTATAAACCTTATTCTGGCATGACTCCTCTGTCAGAATTATTTCCAAACTGTATAAACTTCTATGTAACAAAAAATGCCTATTCAGAGTATCAATTTATATGTTCATAATAAAAGTCACAGGCAAAATGGTGATGTAGATTTATAGAATTTGTAATCTGGAAGGGAACCAAAAGTTCATCTGATCCAGACTTTTCATTTTCCAGACAGAGAGTCTAGACTTCAGAGAAAAGGCACTTGCTTGAGTTTACAAAGTGAGCTATACAGAATCACAAAATCTCAGAATATGAGGGCTATTTCTTCAGGGAATTCCGATACAGTCTGAGAACTTTCATAATTTGGGTTGCTGTCAAAAAAATTAAAGAATCACAGACTTAGCCATGTAGATTACAATTTACGTGTGCTTGCCTCTTCTTTGTAGTCTTCATCTATGTTCTACCAAAAGTTCACTAAAGGGGATTCACCAAAAATGCTAGCAACCTTTCTATCTTTCTCCCAACACCATGAGAATATTGGTATAATAATCTCTATCCATTTGTCATCTCTCACCTTATTCATGCCTAGATACATTTTATAGATCATCCGTCAAAATGCATGATGAAATCTGGGCAAGAGATTTTTTTTCATCCACTCAGTCTTTCTTATGTGAATGAAGAGACCAAATTCACTTGAGTGATTACAGATTTCTTCTAGGAGGCTCTGTAATGTTCTGGGATTTGATACAATAAGCAAATTATCATCCCCAAAGAGGACTATCCTGCTTTAACCTGGAATTCATGCTGGATGTCCTGTCTTACAGCAGCAAATATATTTGACAAGTATATGCTTCTCTTTTATACCTTATTTAATATTTATTCTCAGATCATCTTACAAGCTTATTTTCGCTATTACATTTTCCAAAAAATCCTGAATGATCTTAGTGTTGTGTAGGAGGTATATTGCAGTAAAAGAACCTGTGAATATACATTTTATTCTACCATTTTCCCCATAATCAAGTATGATAATATCTTATATTATTGATCTCTTTCAATCAAATGTGAACTGGTAAAATGTGCTCCATTGTTAAACTCAGGGGCTTTCTGATTTTTTTTTTCCTTTTAAAATAAAAGAGTATCTTAAATCATTATTAACAATTTGTAAGGGAATTTCAGGTGTCAGCCATACAGTGGAGATATTTCTTTGTTGTTGTTGTTGTTTGTTGTTGGGAGGAGGGGGTTGAAACAGCAGTAGACAATCTATACTCGTTCATTCATACTAAAGGAGAAAGATGAGGTGCTCAGTTGTGAACTGCTCAATCATAGTGCAATACTTGGCCCTTAACAAATGTTTGTTGATTGATTGATGGGTTGGGTAATATCAACAAGTCATTACATAGTAATTATGTTTTAAGCATCTAAATGTGAACTATTTTGGAAGTACCATTTTCCTAAGTAAAATAGTCTTACTGGCTATAACTTATTACCTTCTAGCAGTTTTTTTGTTTGTTTGTTTTGTAAAGTTAAGGCATTTGGACTATTGTGTCATTATTCTCAATTTTATTGGACAAAATGTGTTATGGTAAAATCAGGATTGACTTGGTTTTATTTTTGGTGTTTGTATTTAAGTAAATCATTCTCTGCTTTCTTAGTTGTAAGAGGCAATGTATATGAAGCCAAAAGACAGATGGTATCAGTAATGAATTAGAACAGGGTTTCTATTTGTTTGGAGCTGTTTTTGTTTTGTTTTGCTTTGTTTTTACTGCTGTTGAAGCAGGTTAACTTTCTTTTTGTATTTTTGCTTAGCACAGTTTAGCATTTTCACATTTGACAAACTATGGCAGTGATCCAGCTTTCAATTAGCTTACATTAATGGGTACTAATGGGTACTTATTCCGAAAACAAGATGCTGATTAAAATCAGTCAATATTTATTAAACTCCTGATGTGTGCAGAATATTTTATTGTGTGCTAGTAGTACTGGTCTTTTTTGAAGAATCATTCAAGCTCTCCACTGAGCCCTTGATAAACTCACAAGAGCAATTCGTCATTTATTAATGTTGTGTTTGTAGACAAAAGTTACAAAATAAGATGAATCTGCCTGCTTAACCCCACATGTAGCAAAATTCCTCCTCTAAAGTCAAGCCAAAATCCCTTTGGGATTCTCTTGTCCAATGGAGGAGAAATATTAGTAACTTAGGAAGCATGACAAATTAACTTATGGCCTCCTCCCTCTCCTATGCCTCTTCTATGACATCTCAGGTACCCAGTGCCCTCTACTTTTTTCAACACTCCCCATAAGTATCCAGACCTGACCTCTCTAGAAAATGTCCCCAACTCCAGAATTGTCTCTTCCTTCTTTCCTTTCTATAATCTGCACTCAAAGCTCAATATCAAATTTGAAGAAAGCAGTGAATAATCTAATTACAACAATGCTCACTAAGGTGTGAACGACTAGTGTGTTTTTCTTCTTTTAGATTTGAACTTGAATTTTAAAAGGGGGCTTTGTTAACTGAAATCACTGTCTTAGTTGGGGAATGGTGGGGAGTTATTTTTGAGCTACAGGATGTTCCCTGAGAACACCTTACCTTTCCTGTGCTTTCGGTGTCCCAGACTATAATCACTGCTGGCAAGGCTGCCAGGAGGGGGAATGGCTGACCACTTCAACACAGGATAGGGGCAGGAAGGGATGTATGATTTCGCTATAAATGTGCAACTCCTTGACACTCTCTATATATCTCATTTCCCTATCAGAAGTGAACTCTCAGGTTAGAACTCTGTTACTGTAACCACACACATATTTTTTTTTGGCTTACACTTGTCACTCTAAATAAGACCCTGCTTTATGACCAGTAGCTAGAATTCTCCTTTTCTACCCTAGTATTCAGCTAAACCAGGGGTGAAAAACCTGTGGCCTTGAGGCCACATGTGGCCCACTAGGTCCTCACATGGAGCCCTTTGAATTAATCTAAACTTCACAGAACAAATCTGCTGACCTAAACCTTGTCTCAGACAACTCTCCACCCTCCACCCTTAGCATTCTAGAAAAAGGGTAACATTTTGTTACCCCATTCCCAAAAAGCTACAGCCTGTGATACAAACAAAAATGTTAAGAATTTTCAGTGAATTGGATAGCAGTACTCATTTATTTTAATTATATATTACCTTAATGGGAAGGCAGCAACATGAATTATCCCTTTATACTCTTGCTGGACTTGCGTAGGAGAATTAATGTAATCCATAATTAATAATTAATTTTAAAGAGAAGTTACCAATCTGAATTTAAGCCTACACTTATTTTATTTCAGAAATATGAGCAAATGTAGTTAGTCTTCTTCTGCAGAAACTATAAGTACTACATAATCAGCCTACTAGTTTATAAGCTTTTTGAGAACAGGGGTCCCCCCCCTTTTTATATCCCCAGCACTTAGCTCAGTGCCTGGCACATAATAGGCACTTAATAGACATTTAGTGAATTTAACTAAATAGGTAAATAATGTCTATGAAAAAGGAAAATTTACTTGATTTACTCCTTTTGCAGAGACTGTCAACCCTAAACAGAATGCCTTGAAAGGAAAATTTCCAATCTTAATGATGTTTTATTACATATCCAGGCTATTACTTTATTCCACAGAAATCTGTGTCTAAAAAAGGAAATAGGGAAAATATTTTCCCATTATCCAAAAGCCATGACAAAGATGTTTCTATTCCATATCTGTGTTGAGCCATCATCCTGAGAAACACTTTCTCTTCTTGTCTCTGTCCCTGTCACTCTTTATCTAAGGGAATTGATAGTGTAGTGTTTTCACCACATACAGGGAGCAGAGAGGAGAAGAGCACCAAGGTGTGGCCTAGAAACCAGGGGAAATTCAATTCAAAAAACATGTATTAAACACCTATGGTGGGACATAGCCCGTGGAAACATTGTTTCTTTTTGTTTATGTCCATGTAATGGTCACTGTACATAAAGAAATAATTTGGTTATTTGAATTGCAAATGAGAAGAGGAGAATTGTGATTCAGCTTGCTAGACAGGTCCTTTATCCTTCCCTCATATTTAGTATCAAACACTTCGACACATTCAGATTCTTGGATTTCATCAGTGTGCATAGTCCTTCCCCCAACCCCTCTATAACGTGATGTTCCTAGGATCTGTGACTTAAAGAAATTAATCTCCTATCAGCCAATCTAGAGATGACTCCCTTTGCACATAATTAAGTGGCAATCATATGGTCTATTGCTAGAATCAAGTTTTAAACACTGTTAGCTTAGTATGAGCTGCCAGAAGCCAGTGTCTGCATGCCCTTGGTATAGCCTTCAAGATTCCAGGGTCGCCTCCATGCCACATTGAATTCCAAGAGAAGGATTTTAGTGGATGAATAATAATAAGTATTTATTACATCATTACTGTATTTCAAGCACTGTGCATTGTAAAACAATGTTAAAATATGGTGCCTGCTGGCAATGCTTGTTCCTGAGGATGCTGAGGATAGTGAATTGCTTCAGTTCAGGAGTTCTGAGATGCAATGGGCTGGGACAATAGGTGTCCTCAATAAGTCTGACATTTATATAGTGAGCTTCCTGGAGCGAGTAAGGGGAGGGAGGTTCTGTTCCCAAGAATCTGGAGAAGGTAAGTATAGACCCAGACGAAAAACAGAGTAAGTCAAAGATCTTCTGCCAATCCTGAACAAATTAGGAAGAACTAGTTTTGAAAAAAGAGTCACTGCACTAAAATATTTTTCATTTAGCCTTTATAACCACATCCATTCAATTACATGAAACAATGATGTGAGAAAGACCCACTGATAATTTCAATGGAGAGGGAAAAAAAAAACTCTTGGTAAAGGCTTCAGGAGGAAAAGGAACCAATGGCATATGTTGGGAACAGATAGGAGGAGGTTATATAAACTGGATGCTTCCTACTACTACTTCTACAACTACTATTACTACTGCTACCACCACCACCACCACTACTACTACTACTATTACTACTACTACTACTGGGGATTGAACTACTTTTTTTCACTTATTCCCTGTAGAAAACTTGGATCATAGAAGCATAGACTTAGAGTGAGAAGTAACATTAAAGATGGCCCTCAGAGGGTGTCAAATGTCAACCATGATTCCTATCAAAGTATGCATTTTATCCAAAGCAATAGGCAGTATTCATATAGCATTATATTATCATAGAATTTTACCTTATTTTCTTATATATACTTTAGAATCATAGCAAATCATAGGAAACAGAGATAGAAGCACCCTGAGAGATCGTATACTACAACCCCTCCTCAGCCGACAAGATATACTGATAAACTCTGAGGACCATGGATCATAAAATCATAGATTTAGAGCTGGAAGGATATTAAAGGTCATCTAGTCTAATCTCATTTTTTACAAATGAGCAAGCTGAAAACCAGAAAGGTTAATTGACCTCCCACAGACCTATTAATAATAGGTAACAAAAACAGGATTTGAACCCAAGTCTGCTGCCTGGGGAGAGGGAGTGTTTAATTGTACCACACTACAAGTTACATGATGGGTCCAAGGATCATATAGGTAGTATATAACAGAACACTATAATAGGTCTTTTGATTCCAAATCTATCCCTCCCTGATATAAGCAATCTCTTTACCCCTCCCTAATCGTGCATGTACCCTACTTCCCATATCTTTTCCAAACCTTATCTCCTCTTTTCAAGCTTACCACACTTCAGCTACTCCCTGGCCTATTAGCTGAGAAATTTAATTCATACTTTCTGGAGAAAATTGACTTTGAGTCCCCTTCTCCACATCTTAAACCCACTTGCAATATACTAAAAATATCTCCTATTAACTCTGCTACAGTCTCTAAAGAAGAGATGGCCCTCCTCCCCATCAATGTTAGCTCCTCTTTGCATAACTGCTTTCATTACACACCCTTCTCTCTACTCCAAAAAATGATTTCCCAAACTATCCTCTCCAGTTTTCAATCTCTACACAGCTATTGGTTCTCCTCCTCTACTGTTTGCAAAGGTACCCAAGTATTCCCCATCCTGAAAAAAATGGCTTATTACTATATAGTCTCTATAACCCCTTCAAGCTTTCTCTAACATTTTGTTTTAAGCCCTCTTCTCTCTATTCTCTCAAACTGTGACTCCATCAGATCACAAGATTTCATTTACTATCTCTATGTCAATGCCTCCTGGATCTATTTATCCAGCCTCAGTTTCTTTCATGCATTTTAGTCCTTCATCACCACCTGCCTATTGGGCATTTCAAACAAATGTATTGTATGAATCTCGAAGTTAATTTATCTGTCAAATATGAATGTCCATATAGTCTGGGACAGCTAAGGACAATGAAAAGAGTGCTGAGTGTGGTGCCAGAAATACTTCAATTCAAATCAGACTCAGCTCACCTGGGCAAATTGCTTAATATCTATCTCAGTTTACCCAGATGTAAAATGGGGATAATAATAGCAAAATTAGAGAACCACATGAAATAATATTTGTAAAGTGCTTAGCACAGTATCTGTCACAGGTAGGTGCTAAACAAATGCCTTTTTCTTCCTTCCTACATCCAAAATAAAACTCATATTTTCCCAAAAAATATATCCTTATTGACTTCCCCATTTCTGTTTTGAGGCCACTGCCATCCTCCCAGTACCAGTGTCACTCTTGACTTCTCACTCTTAACCCCCATATCCAGTCAGTTGCCAAATCTAGTCAATTCTTCCTTCACAAAATTTTTCATATCTTCCCCCTTCTCTCCACTCACATGGCCACCATCCTAGTTCAGGTTCTCATCTCCTCTAGCCTGAGCTATTGCAATAGTTTTCTAATGGCACCCCCTCCCTGCATTAAGTATGTCCCCACTCTAATGCACTCTCCACACAAAACTTCCAAAGTGACTTTTCTAAAGCATAGGTAGGAGCATTTGACAACTTTCACAACCAAGCAAGAACTTAGCTTTCTAGTCTTACTATATGACACCCCCTCTATTCAGGCTACAATACAGCTAAACTTCCCTTCTTGTTGTTCCTTAAAGGCAAAACACTAACTTCCTTTCTGGACTGTTGCATGGACAATCCCCCATACCTGACCTGTACTCACCTCAGTCTCTTCAAATTCCTGTTTTACTTCAAGACTCAACAAAAGTACACATAGACAAGCCCTTCCCTGATGGTCCAGCTAGTATTGCCTTCCCTTCAAGGCTACTTTTAAAAAATGTTTTATCTGTTTTTTTAAATAGTTATATGTGAACATGTTATCTTCCTTGTCATACATCTGAGATGATTTACCACTTTTCTATGTAGGGTTCATTTTGTCTTTGTACCCCCAGAATCTCACATAGTCCTTAACATATAGCAGGAACTTAAGAAATGGTTGCTGATTCATCAGTTAATTTCCCACTATTTCAATATGAGACAAATTGTCTTGGAAGCCTTTACTGTCCCTTATCTCCCATCCAATTTGATCTCTCCCTGGCCCCAGGATGAGCTATGAGCTTCTGTTATGATTTGCTAACTCTTAGTTAATCTTTTCTGACTTTTAGCTAATATTAAATTGAGTGCTCCCACTCCTTTTCCTATAATTGAATTTCACTTTACCCTTTAAAGGCCAATTCAACTGGTATCATTTCCTAAAGCCCACTCTGATTAGCTCTGGTCAGTAACAACCATGATGATGATGATAGATAGATAGATAGATAGATAGATAGATAGATAGATAGATAGATAGAGGTTTATTTAATACTTTAAGGCTTGTTAAGTCTCACAGCTACTCAGTGAGGCAAGTACCTTGGGCTGTTTTATCCCTCTTTTATAGAGGAGAAAATGAAAGCTTAGAAAGGATACTAATAATCAAGCAACCAATCAATATTAAGTGTCTGCTATGTGCCAGGAACCACACTAAGTGCAAAAGAAAATCCCTGACCTAAAAAAGCTCACACTCTAATGGGGAAGACAATATACAAACACCTATGAACTAACAAACTATCTACAAGATGAATAGGAAAGGCTTTCTATAAAATGTGGAATTTTAGCAGGGACTTGAAAGAAGCCAGGAAAGCTAGGAGGCAGAGATGAGAAGGGAAAACATTCAAGGCATGAGGGAATTGATGATAATGCCCAAAGTCAGGATATGTAGAGTCTTCCTTGGGGAACAGCAAAGATTGTAGTTTCATTTGATCACATAGTATGGGGTAGAGGGGACTGTGAGATGTAAGAAGATTGGAAAATTATATTTAATCCTGGAGATGATAGGAAGCAATGGAATTTTTTGAGTAGAAGAATTATATGGTTAGACCTACACTTTAGGAAGATCACTTTGACAACTGAGAGTTTGAACTGAGAAGAATGGACTGAGGTGGAGAAGAGACTTGTAGCAGGGAAAACAAACATTAAACTATTGCAATAACCCAGGTATGAGGTAAGGAGGACTTAGACCAAGATAGTGGCAGTTTCAGAGAAGAGAAGCAGGCATATTTGAGAGACATTTTGAAGGTAAAATTTACAAGTCTTGACAACTGATTGGATATAGAAGATGAGAAAAAGTGAGGAGTTGAAAGTGATACCTAATTTAAGAGCCTAAATGGCTGAAAGAATGGTTGTACACTCAACAGTAATAGCAAAGTTAGGAAGATGATTTGGGAAAAATATAATGAGCTCACTTTTGGATATGTTGAGTTTCAGATCATCTATAGCAATAGTCTCAAACACAAAGAAAAACACAGGGATCACATGTTGACTTAGAGAACCACAGAACAATATTATTTATGTTGGATTAGATTTTTATTTATTTTATTAAACATTCTCAATTACATTTTAATCTTGTTCAGGCTACATTCCAGTGTTTTGAATCCCCAAGTCTGACATCCTTGATCAACAGAGATATCTAAAAGGCAGTTTGAGATAAAAGAATAGAGATCAAGAAAGAAGTTAGGGATGGACAAATAGATCTGAGTCTTATGCATCAAGATGGCAATTGAATCCATAGAAGCTAATAAGATAAACAATTGAAATAGTATGGAGGGAGAAGAAAACAAGTCCCAGGACAGAGCTCTGTGCTATGCCCACAGTTAGTGGGAATCAACTTAGATGAATATCAAGCAAAGGAGACTGGGGAGTGGTTATCTATATCTTTCTATAATTTCATGAAAACTTAGGGAGGAGAAGAGGGTGATCAACAATATCAAAGGCTGAAGAAAGTATAACAAGCATGGTAATTAAGAAAATGCTATTAGATTTGGGAATTAAGATATCATTAATAACTATGGAACAAGTAGTGTTGGTTGAAAGATGAGGTCAGTAGCCAAACTAGAGAATTAAGAGGGGAAGGAGAGCAAAAGGTGTGGAGGAATCCAATGTAGATCTCAAGGAGTTTAGCCACCAAAGAGAGGAAAGATATGAAACAATAGCTAATTGGTTGATTAATAAACTGAGGGTTTTTTAAGGGTGGAGGAATACATGGCCATATTTGTAGGCATTAAGGAATAAACATGAGACAGGGAGAGATTGAAGATAGGTGAGAAAGTGGGGATGATAGAAGGTACAATATGCTGGAGAAGCACTATATGAATGCTTTACTCAGACCCAAATCAAGGTCAAGAATTTGCAGAGTTCAAACCAGAGGAGTATTAATCAGAATTTTCCCTGTATCAGAGCACTTTGGGAGTGCAAAAAGCTTGCAGATCCCCAACCTATCCCTGAGATCTTAGAATAATACAATATTTATCATCAAAAAAAAATAACAAGGATCAACAGTAGGATTAGCCCAGACCTTCCTTCCAGAAGTACAGCAGAATCTAGCTATAGAATCAAGTCCACATTCAGAAAATGGGCCCCAAGAAGGGTGCTTTATTTGGCCTCATAGATCAAGTTAAAGCAAATACTTAAAGCAAGTACTTGGGTGTAAGAATTTACAGGAAATTGGTACTCAGCAAGGTGGTACAAACAGGAGCTTTAGTCTTATGTTGTTCAGTGTGCAGATGAAAAAAAGCATACCCACATACACCATATGACAACATAAAAATATAGGGGTTTATCTCAACAGAAGTGAGAAACTCACTCAGTGCAAGTGATTCAAGTGGTGAAGTTATATACCCTAAAAATGAACTTGGTGAAGAACAGGTATTTGGTGTCTCAGTGCCAAATGTGAGAAGAGGCATTATTAATTAGATCTAAATGTGATGAAGAAGTTCTTGGAGTCATTTATCAATACCAGGCTTGGTTGAGTATCATGTAGGAGTAATTCATTATCAGGGCCAGAAAGTGGTAGAGGGTCTAAGTGATGTATGGTAGCAGAAGAGGAATGGCTCAGAGATGGCAAGGAGTTTTATTTGTTTAAAAGTTGCTAGAATTAACTGCTTGAAACAGAGTTAACATAGGTGAGGACAGTGGAAAAGTGCAATTCTATATGTATTTACCTATATGCTTTATGGGCAGCATGACCACTCAGCCTAAGGGACTCCTTATTAGAGTACTATCATTATAACTATAACATCAAACAATATAAAGCTTACATGTTTCACAAATAGGCAAAGAACGAAAGAACTCCACCATAATGAACTATTGCGGTGGCAAAGTATGCTCAAGATGCAAACCCAGGGGTCAATAACTCCAAAATATCTACATCTCTTGCCTAAGAGAAAAACATACATTGAGCTCAAACTCAACCACGATCTCTGGAAGGTATGAAGCAAGAGTGTTCTTAAAGAGATAAAAATCTTTTCTTACGAATGGAATGAGAACTCTTGAGGGGAAAATGAAAAAGCGATGAGAGCTGTGGAAGAAAAAATTAAAATGGAAATTAAATACTTCACACAAGAAGTTCAAACTTTGCCCAAGAAAAACTCTCTGCAAATTTGAATGGACCAAGTAGAAACCAAAGACCTAACAAGAAATATTAAGTCAAAGTAAAAAACTGAAAAAAAAAATTAAAAGAAAAAAACAAGAAGAAAATATAAGGTGTCTCATCACAAAAACAACTGATTTGGACAACTTGATCAAGAAGAAAAAAATGGAAAATCATTATACTATCTGAATGCCTTGACCATAAAAGAACTGACATCATATTTCAAGAAAACTTAAAAAATACGATTTCCCAGAGAAGGCATAGCCAAGATGATGAAGTAGAGGGAACACAACAGCAGAACTCTCCCAACATTCTCCTCCTAACAACTTTAAAATAATGTGTCAAATAGAATTCTGCAGCACTATAGTCAAGAAAAGGTCAGTGTGAGACATTTTCCCATCCCAGGACCCATATGTACAAAAATATTTATAGCAGCTCTTTTTCTGTGGTGGCAAAGAATTGGAAATTGAGGGTATGCCCATCAATTGGGAAATGTCTGAACAAGTTGTGGAATATGAATGTGATGGAATATTATCATTCTATAATTAATGATGAGCAAGCAGATTTCAGAAAAAAATCGGAAAGACTTCCATGAACTGATGCTAAGTAAGCAGAATGAGGAGAACATTGTACATAGTAACAGCAACATTGTATGATGACCAGCTTTGGTAGACTTAGGTCATCTCAGCAATACAATGATACAAGACAATTCCAAAAACCTCAAGATAGAAAATGCTATCCACATCCAGAGAAAATCTATTCAGTCTGAATATAGATAGTAGCATACTATTTTTCTCTTTGCTGTTGTTGTTTTATTTTTTGTGGTCATTCCCTTTTATTCTGATTCTTCTTTTACAACTTGACCAATGTAGAAACATGTTTAATATGATCGTATGTATTTAGCCTATATCAGATTGCTTACCATCTCAGGGAGGGGGAAGGGAAAGGGTAAGGGGGAAGAAGAAAAAATTGGTACTCAAAATCTTATAGAAGTGAATGTTGAAAACTGTCTTTACATATAATTTGAAAAAAATATTAAATGGAGAAAAATAAATTAAATATTTTTCAAAAAAAGAAAATGACTGTAACAAAAATATTTTTGGTAAGGTATAGAAGACAAAACTAGAAGAAAGCCAGACTGAGATCTTTTCAACTCCATGGACCAGTATAAATAAAATCTGGAGCTTCTGGGTCCAAAGAGAGGATTCAAGTACTGAAAAGCCATAGTCAGGATTACACACAATTTAGCAGTCACCATAACAAAAGATCAGAGAACTTAGAATATGATATTCCATAAAGCAAACGACATGGGTTTATTGACCAGAATATCTTACCCAACAAATCTGAGTATAATTCTATAGGAGAAAAATGCCCCTTTAAAGAAATGGATGACTTCCAAGTATTTCTGATAAAAAGATCAGAACTACAGATAAACTATGAAGTTCAAACACAGCAGTGAAGAGAAATATAAAAAAGTTCCCCTGGATAAACAATGATAAAGGATTAAACAAGCATAAACTGCTTACATTCAAATATGGAGAAAATATTCACGTGTCTCCTCTGAAAAACTTTCACCATTAGGATTCATAGTGGGAGTCCAAGCAGAGAAGGCCTGGGAGTAGTTCTATTTTGTAAATAAAGAATGGGGATAATAAGAACAATAAACTGTGGGTTGGGGGTCAGGAAAAGGAAAATTAGAATAAATTATTATAGATTATGAGGGTGCACAAGTAGACATCTCTACAAATAAGGAAGATGGAGGGAGAAGTGGATGTTCAAAAGAAGGAAGAATAGGTATATATAAAGAGGTGGGTACAGAAATATATTTCAAACAATAGGCAAATTGAAGGGAAAGGAAAGAAGAAGAAAGAGGGAATTAGAAGGAGAGTATACTAAGGGAGGAATTAGTTTTAAGCAATATTTATAGCTCCTTTTGAGGTGGCAAAGAATGGGAATCTGAGAGGGTGCTGATAAATTGGAGAATGGATGAAGAAGTCATGGAATATAAATATGATGGAAATCTATTTTCCTTAAATATTATCTGCATAATGACAAAGCAAGTTTCCAGAGGAAAAACTATGAAATGTGCTACCTACCTCCTAACAGAGAGATGAAGAGCTCAGAATGTAGAATAAGACAATAATTTTTTGACATAGCCAATGTGGAAATTTGCTTTAATCAATTATGCATGTTTGTAATGGGTTTTGTTTTTCTTGTGTTCTAAATTGAGGTAGAAAATTGGGGTTGGAAGGTGAAAATGAAGATGTTGGATGGTTAAAATAAACTATTTTTAAATGTATGATATAATGGTTCCTTTTCCCGATGTGTAAGTTTCGTCTTCTGTAAAATGCAGCTGTAATGATATGTGTACTGTGTACCTTACAGGGTTGTTGTGAGTAAAGTCCTTACAAATTTCACATTTTACATTAAAGTAAGCTAATATTTATTTTCATTTTAACTATCTGCTTCATCCTGAGGAGCTATTATGTCAATAGGCCCACTCCAAAAACAAGACAATAACCTTTGAAAAAAATTAACTAAAATTCAGAGTCTATTCTCTGGAAATAGTGAGTAGAAATCACCTTAAAAATGGTTTAGTTTGTGAGGGGAGGAGCATGGCTTCATGAATAAAATGCTGAAGAATAATAAAAGTTTCTCTTTTGTCCTTAAATTGCTTAGGCTGATTTTTGATCATATGCTAGTTATGCAAGAAAAATTTCAAATCACTGCTGTAAAGAATGAATATATGTATATAATTTTGTGATTCTATATATCTTTAAGTAATGTGTAGGAATGACTTTGATATGTGCCATCATCCTGTTGTTAGCAGATTTAAAGATTATAATAAATGGACTTTGAACGAATTATTACTGGTGATATTATAAAGAGATAACATCAAAATTTCTACAAGAAAAAGTTATTACCTTTGTGAATTCCCTTTTTAAGTTTTTATTATATAAGAAATGACTCTTGGTGGTGAGGGATTTGAAAGTTTTTAACTTAATTCCAACAGATATTTAACCAAACCCTTAAATATGTCAAGTCTGTGAGCACAATCTCTCTACTATATGCCTATACTGAATAATATTTTTTGAAAGGTTAAGTATAAACTTCAGTAAAAAAGCACTCACTGAATTTCAAATATCTTTGCTTTTTTATTCCTTGCAAAAGACTGGTGCAGAAGTCTATCAGATAGTGTAGGAACAGAGATGTTGCCTTATATTCTTCCCTCTTCCTGCAGATCTAATGCCTTTGAAGTGCTAGCCCTGGATGGAGTCAGTACAGGCATCATTCAGTTTTATACATCCCAGGAGAGTGCTGACTGGCTAAGAGCAGTATCAGCTAACATTGGCGATTTGACACTTCAAAATGTATGTATATACATTTCCCCAACCTTGCTACTTTTGCATTGTCATATTCAATCATTCACAGAAGCAATATTGTCATTAATTAGTCTTTAGTCAACTTGCTGTATTTCAGAGCCTTCTTAAAATACCTATAAAACTTATGTATGAAAAATAGACATCCAGATTTTTTTCAACTATTCATTACTTTGAAGTTTCCTTATATCTCTTTATACTTTGTACTTTCATATCAATTGCCTTATATGATCCCCACAAAATGCCACTAAGTAGACAGTGCAAGCATTATTATCCTCATTTAAAAAAACTGGAAAGAGATAAGGAACAGTAGTAACTCGGAGCTGAAACCCAACTCTTCTGATTTCTCATTTAGTGTCTTTTAGTGAAATGTAGTACACTACACTACTGAAGCCAATTTCCAAACATGCAGATGAAGGACATTTTTAATATATACCCAGATACTTTGTAATTTTGTAACTATTAAGTATTAATTATGAGGCAACATGACATAATAGTAAGAAGACTTGATTTTGAATCAGGAAACATGAGTGTGAGTATGGATTCTGACACTCAGTGACTATATGAAAAGCTTTCCAGGATCCACAGTGGAAGTTTCCTCAGAAAACAAATCTTAGGAACAAAACAAACAAATGAAGTTACAAATGCATGGTTTATTTTTGTGAATAAGTTTTTGATCCATGAACTCTTCTAGACTCTAAAGATTTAGGGAACTTCAATGTTTATAATACATATTTATATTATATTTACAAAGAAATCTATTGATCAATAAACATTCATTAAGTATCTACTGCATGTCAGGTACTGTTTTGAGTGCTAAGGATAAAAGTACCAAAAGGAAAAAAAAACTGCTCTCAAGGAGCTTACATTCTAACAGCAGAGACAAGTGTATGGAGATGTATATATGTATGTCTGTGTATATGTTTGTATACACACCTAAAATGCATGTACACATAAAAATGTACATAGAGGTATACACATACGTTTGCATATAATGTACACACGTATACAAATAAATTCAGAGTGGTGGATATGTGTGTCTATACATGTGTGTATGAAAATGTATATACATACACATATATGTGTCTCTGGGTGTCCTCCATGCCTGGAATGCTGTGCCTCTTCCACTCTAACTACTGACCCCTTTGGCTTCCTTTAAATCCCAAGAAGACTCCTACTTTCTACAGGAAGCTTTCCCCAACCCCTCTTAATTCCAGTGCTCTCCCTCTTTTAATTATTTCCCATTTATCCTGTGAATAGCTTGTTTTCTATATATTTGTTCTCTGTGCTATTACTCCTAGTAGATTATAAGCTCTTTGATGGAAGGGACTGTCTTTCATCTCTTTTTGTATCCCCAGTGCTTAGCCTCACCCTTTTTCCATTAGGTACATCCTTCTTGGATTGTTCTTTCTTGGCTCTGACCAACATATCAAGCCTTCTATTTTCCTCTCCTTTCCCTTTAACTATACCACACATTAGGATCATAGGAAAATAACAATAGTACCCAACATTTAAATATTATATTAAGGTTAACAAAGCATTTTATATATGCTAACTTATTTGAGCCTCACAACAACCATGTGAGAAAGGTCCTATTTTGTCCCCATTTTAATAATAAAGAAACTGAGATGCAAGAGTTTACATGACTTGCTCAGAGTCACACAGATAGTAAGTGTCTGAGGCAGTTTAAATCAGGTCTTCCTGATTAAAAGTCTCATCCTGTATATGTGCTACATAGCTGCCTAGGATCGTAGCTATGACCTGAAAAGGATACCATCTTGTCCAAGCTCCTCATTGTACAGAAGAGGAACTGAGGCCAAGAGAGGTCAAGTGTCTTGCCCAATATCACATAAGTAATATTTAGCAGAGCCAGAATTTGAACCCAGATCTCTTTCCATAAATCTAGCATTCTTTCTAGCATACTCTTCATGATTCTGTCCTTAGATGGCACCTTTGTCTTCTAAAAGAGGCATTCTGAAGAACTAATGATTTAATACTCAAAGGGAAAATGTTGGTGGGAATTGAAAATTATGGAAGTTTGTTCCAGGCCATCATTAGGGGCACATATATTTTGTTTTCTTTTTAAACACACTAAATGGTCAGTTTTGACTGGGTGACTAAGGGTCACCCTGAGCAGCTTCAAACCCATTGAGAGACTGAGTTCTCCAACTGTTTTAGCCTGGTGTATTCTCTTGCACCTTAGTTGCTCTTGGCTAAATCTTCCCCAAATTTAAAAAAAAAATATATGTATATATATATATATATATATATATATATATATATATATATATATATATATATATATATATATATATATATATATATATACACACACTGAAATACTCTTGGAACCAGGAAGTTGATATGATATTCTAATCTTTAGATGGGAAATTGGTCTTTCTCTCAACTAAATAGGCCAGTGCAACCTCCATTATGTTTTTCATTCTAGAATATGGCATTTTGTACTCCAAAGTCTTTTAGACTTTATGAAGAAACAAAAACAGGTTGTGACACCTGGATAACATTTACCAAAGTGCACTTGCCAAGGAGAGACCTTCAACCTGAATTGGCATTCAGCATATTGTTCTTTCAAAAGCAGATTCTGCAGTAGAATTGCTTTTTTTTTCCTCTCATTTTCCTTTGGAAATAAAATACCTGTAATCTTCATTTTTTAAAAAGCAATATTAACAATAATAGTAATGACAAATACATTTATTTCCTTACTGTTCACAAGTAACTCTCTTTATAACACCCATGAGACATAAATAATACAATAATTATGAGTCTTGTTTTAAAGCTTAAAGGGTCAGCCTTTGAGTAGCAAATAAATGACCTCAAATTCAGAAAGGCCAGTTTTCAAGTCATTCTTCTGACATACACTAGCTGGATGATTTTGAGCAAGCCACTGACCCTCAATGCTGTAGACAACTTTGAGGCAATAATTTGCAGCAAAGGTGCCAATTTGCATTGATAGTGTGACTTTCCTCCTCTGGAAATTCCCCCATCAGTAAAATCATATGTCCAATACTTATCTCTTTAAACCTTGAGAGATTTATTTTTTAAACAAATGCATGTTATATAAATTTAATGTTAGACATACTTTTTAAATTTACTTTTGTTTTTGAAGCTCTTTTGTTTTGAATGAATTTGACTTCTGAAGTATAAGTGGATGGATGGATCAAATAGGATCCTCAGCTGTGTATTTGGTTCAATGTATTGCCCGTCCTAAAATCGTTAATGTGAAACAAGTATGCTTTAGATAAATACTTTGCAGTCTGTCAGTAATAGAATCAAAGAGTTTAATAGCTGAAAGGAGCAGTGGATACCCTCCCCGCCATGCATTTTATAGATGAGTAACCTTCACACAGATCCAAGAGGTGAAATTCACACAGGTAACAAAAGGAAGAAGTAAATCTGAACTCAAAACTTCAGAATCTAAATTCAGCCTCCCTAACATACCCCTATAAGTCTTATATGCTGATAGGCCTTTATATTTTTTGATGCATCTTCCTTTAGATTATTTGAAAGAACCATGGAGTACAACGAAAAGGGACTAAGAAGACTGTCCAAATATCTCCTCATGCAATCCCCTCATTTTACAAATGAGGAAACTAGAGAAAGAAAATTATTTTTTCACGATATTGATTAATTTCAATAACTCTGGGAGTCAGGTGGTTCCAAGGTGATTATCACTATTTGATAATGGTGGCAGAGGAATCTGCTGGTCTATAGTCTCATTTATATAGATTGAGCTATAGATTGAGCTTCTACTTTTCTAAGAGTCTCTTAATTACACTTTTATGGCTGTTCTCATTATCAGAATTGTTTTAATAAATTTATGACAACTTGTTGAACGGTTCTACGGTTTAAAAAGAAATATAGCACACGCAAAAAAACTTTGTCCAAGGGCATTTTGTGTTGCTAATTAATTTCAACTGCCAAATAGACAGCTTGAAAAATTAAAGCATTAACATTCTTGTTAAACTAACTCTTCATTTCTTTCTCCAGATGAAAATGGCAAATAAATGCTGTTCTCCTTGTGATCAGGTAGGATTTTGTTCATCATTTTAATAGTAGGATAGATCTCTATATGTCAAAACTTTTCTCACTTTTAAAGGTGCATTACGTATGTGAATTGGGAAGCCAGTGCAGTGAAAAGACTTTGGCCCAGTGGTGAAAACTTCCTTTTAACCTTGATTTAGGCATTGATTTGTAGTACAAGCAATTTGTTAGGAATCCCTTAAGCTGGTTTTCTATTTTGTTTGGAAAATGAGAATACACTAAAACCTCATTCTGACATGGACCTTAAGGCCACATTACTTATAAGATTGCATTAAAACAAGATTTTCTTAGTAGTAAAACCCCTTTATATATGATGTTCAGAAAACAAAAATGCTTTACCTAAAGCAATATGTAAATGTCTGTTGTTGTTGCTGTTATTCTTTCTTTTTTTTAATTTTTATTACCTGGGGGAGAGAGGCAGGCATGGGACTGGACCTGTAATTTCATTAGCATAGTGTATCTTCTTCCTGTGAGGAACTCTCTCCATCTATGCCCAACTCATTTGGTCATTTAGAATTGTAGTGAACTGCCTAGGGCATTGAGAGGTTTAGTGACTTGCTCAGAATTATACAATCAGTATATTTCAGAGAAAAGACTTAAACCTAGTGCTTTCAGACTCCAAAACACATCATCTACCAATTACGCTTCACTGCCTATCATCATCACCATCATCATTAAGTTAGGTCAAATCTAAGCCTATAGTGGTATGTTCTAAATCAAGACTATTGTGAACAGTTTCCTCTAAGGAGAAGAAAGTTTGTGAGTTTGTAAAGCACCTAGTTCTGTTAAGAATGGTGTTTTGTCTTATGAAATCTACATTGGTTTCTCTTTAAGATAGCAAGCAAGCTATCCTCACAATTTGATTGGTCAGAAGACAAAGCTTCTTTGTCATCAAAGACATAAACAGCCCAACCCATAGGAAATTGATTCTTCTTAGGTTTGGCAAAGTTTCCATTAACTTATGGGACATGTTACTTACCCAGCTTTGTTTCCTGACCAATACAGAGAGAGAAAGGGGCAGTGTCTATTTTTTAGCAAATTTTATTCTTATTGTCAGTAATTTTGAATTGAATTTTATAGTTCACAGGTGTTTTATTGTATTTAGGCCTGAAGCTGAATCCCTGACCTTACTGGCCTGAGGTAGGCCTGGTCCAGAGCATTCATATTTAAAGAGAAAAATAGATAATTAAATGAGCAGGAACATTTTTTTCTATAATGATATATGTAACAGGGATATAAAAGTTTCCTAATGCACATATCTGATCATGTCATTCTCCTAATCAGAAATTTCAGTGCCTGCCTATTAGCTTTATCATAACTTTGTTTTTAAAGCCCTCTACAATCTGGCTCCAGTCTATCCCTTCTTTGCATTCACATTTTTCTTCCTTAGGTACTCTTCGAGGAAAATCATCTGCATACTTTTCATTCATGCAAGTCAGTCAGTCAATAAACAGTCAACAAGCAGTTATGACATACTCTATGCTAATTGCTTGAGATGCAAAGAAAGGCAAAAATATTTTCCCTTCCCTCAAAGAACCCACATTCTAAGGGGGAGACCATCTACCATGCTTGAATTGCATTGGCTCCTCAGCTCTGTATTTCACAACTCCTATCTTCCTTGAAAGTTCAGTAGAGGTGTCACTTCCTCCATGTAGCTTCCCTCATTTTTCTTTGGCTGAAAGTGTTCTCTCCCTCTTGGAATTTTTCTAGAATACTTGGTCTAGATCTCTCCTCTGTCCCTATCATTCCTGACTTTGTATTACACTTATCTGTGTATTACTATACCTCCTTCAGTTGAATGGAATCTCCTTGAGGGCAAGGACTATTATTTTTAAATATTTATATCACCATTTTCTTGCACAGTGCCTTGTATGTGGTAAGCACTTGACAAATGCTTTTTGATTATTAAATTTAACCCCTGTGTTATATAGCTGCTGGGCATAGAACAATCACCTCATAAATATTATCACGTATTATACCAGGCATTACTTGTACATAGTTGTGTTCAGAGGGTAGAGAAACAGGATGGTTTCACCAACAATATATTCTGAATATATAATAACAATTATAATATGTAAGAACCAATTAAATAGATTTTTAATTTAATGCTTCATATTGTTTACTTGAGGTTTATTTCAAATGACACTGCATAATGTTATTTGTTTAATATAAATTCCTATCCTAATGCTTCATCTTGGTGTAGAACGATGCTGACCTCTTGAAGGTTATATCAGTGGAGTGAAAGCTCTGTCGAGTATTATCATGCTAGCATAGGTCCAGTGAAGATGGACTAGCCTTTTTGTCTCATAGAACAGTGGTGTCAAACTCAAATAGAAACAGAGGCTACTTGCAAAACAAAACATTAACCTTATCTATTTTATTATATTTTTATTTATTTTGTTAAATATTTTCTTATTACACTTTAATTTGGTTCAATCCATTCTTGGAAATGTTGTACACCATACACTTGACACCTCTGTCCTAGAAAAGTACTTATGCCAATCAGTGAGGAACATTACCAGGCTGGCTGCTGGGTAAATAGTTTCATTTTGTTTTTTTTTAATAACAGTGCTCCTAAATTCTCTGACAAGACTAGGTAACTCATCTTCACTGCTGTAACCTATTCTTCTGAAGTCGAAAATACTTGAAATATAGAAGACTGATTGATTATGCATCATGAAAATCTCTGTTTTAGTAGGATCTTCATGAATAAAAAAAATCCTTTATTTTAATTGATGTAGGTATTTTCCAACCCATGTAGATTGTAAGATCTCCACTATGTATTCCACATCCTTATATGTTTGTATAGCCCCCAAAATGTGTCATCTAGTGGCCAGCCATATAAGTGATCAGATCATCCCAGTTATCTGGGCTTGTCTTAGGTGACAGACACATAATCCATCAGACATGAGTGTTTTTCTTAAAGCATAGGTTTGCCTATGTCTCTATTCCCACTACACCCCCACTCACATACCCTATTTTTCAGTAAATTCCTATAGCTCCCTATTACTTTTACAATCAAATATAAAGCCTCATGTTTGACTTTTGAAGAGAACATCTTCATATCCTGGATGCTTACTACCATTCTAGTCTTCATAACCATTTTACACCCCACCCTCAACACACTCTATCATCCAGGTACACTGACCTACTTGCTATTTTTTGTACACAGCTCTCTATTCCCCACTTCTGTGCCTATGCATTCATTGGCTGTCCCCTATAATCCCACCTTCACTTTTAGGTTCCCTGACTTTATCAAGCCTCACCTCCATCTACTCTTCATCTCTTGTATGTAACTAGTTATTTACATGTTGTCTCCCTGATTAGAAATGTGATATCTTTGAGTATACGGACTGTTTTTTTCCTTTCTCTGTGTTTCCAGTGCTTAACTTGCCACAAAGTCAGTGCTTAATAAATGCATGTTAATTACATAATTGATGACTGCTCCTCATCTCCTCACTCTTTCTCAGTCTCATTTCCTAGTGTATCATCTATACCATGTCAGTTTTCTCCCAGGTTCTTTCCTAGGCCTTCTTTTTTCGTCCCTCTACATTTTTCCTCCTTACCAACTTCCATGATGTCTCTTCAAGAGACTTCATACACTCAACATGTTCACAACTTAAGTCATTATTTCCTCTCTGAAACCATCACTTCTTTCAAACTTCTCTTTTTGTTGAAGGTGCATCTAGTTTCCCAGGTTTATAACTTCAACATTATCCTGGAGTTCTCACTATCCCTTGCCCAATGTGACCAATCAGTTACCAAATATGTCTATTTTTACTTTCATATAGCTATATCACGTCCATGCCCTTCACTCTACTAATAAGGTGGACTTGAGTTCAGAATTTCATCGCTGCCTGTCTAGGACAATAAAATCATATCCTAATTGGTTTACCTGTCTCAGGTCTCTGCCTCTTCTGTTCTATTTTCCACAGTGTTGCCAGCGTTGCTCCTACACACAGGTCTAAAGATGTGATTCCCCTACTCCATCCACTCTAGCAGCTTCCTGCTTCCCATTTGTCACTTAGCCCTGGCACAATAGTTGCTTAATGATATTTATTATTTCCTATAGGACCAAATATATATCCCTGTTTTATTTTTAAAGGCTTTCACAATCTGGGGTCAATGGATCTTGTCAGTCTCATCAGACATTATTCCCCTTCTAGCTCTCTGTGATCCAGGAAAAGTGGCCTTCTTTCCATTCCTCACATAGGAAACTTGATCTCCTGCCTCAAATGAGATAATATTTGTAAAGCACTTAGCATAGTGCTTAGAACATAGTAAATTCATGATAAATACTTATTCCCTTTCCCTTCCCTTTTATGCCTTTGTATTAGCCAATCTCTAGGCATGAAATGTATCACTTTCCTTATCTCCTACTGATAGAGTACCTCTCTTCAATTACATAATACTTCAATTTAATAAGCATTTATTAATCACAAATTACATACCAGGCATTGTGCTAAGTGCTGCAGAACCAAATTAGAAAAAGAAAGACAGTCCTTGTCCTCAAAGAGCTAAAAAATAAAAATAAAAGATTCTAATCCTTAGAATCTATTAAGAGGTGTCAACACACAGAAGGAAGCTGGAGAAGTGGAAGAGAGAACACCCAGGGGCACCTGGCCCCCAAACATTATGGTTTATGGGATTCAAACCAAGCAGAGGTTCAGAGGGAAAGTGCACAGTTATCTGAAAGTTCAGGTCCCAGTCCTTTTTAAAAGAAAGCTTTCTGAGGAGTTTAGTGCTCCACTGTCCAGCCCTCCAATCAGGGAGGAGAGGATGCTGAAGGAGTTGGGAAAGTGTTGAGTATCAGTTAATAGCATGATGAGATTTCAGGTAAGCAACTTATCCTGGGTGGGGCATCATATCCAAGAAGCTCAAACCAAGCAGAGCTCCAGATGGAAAGTGAAAATTCATCAGTTACCATCTTCTGCATAAATCCTTTCCAGATCCCTGCACCTTCTGATTTTCTCTCTCTCAAACTGTCTGGTATTCAACTACTTTGTAAATATGCTTGTTCATTCACTTTATATTTATGCTACATATAATTGTGTCCTATATTAGAAGTTAAGTTCAGTTCATTAACTAGATATATTGTTTAATTCAGTGTGTGTACATCAATACTTAGTATAATTCCTATCACATAGAAGGTATTTAATAAATAACTGATGATTGAGTGATTAATTGATTGATTAGGCTTCAAGAAATCTGGTGCCCTGGGGGCACAGTCACAATGGCAGCTGGAAAGCAGGGACTCGCTTGAGCTCTCCCCAGGCCCCTCCAAAAACTTATAAAAAAATGTCTCTGAACCAATTCTACAGCTGCAGAACCCATGAAATAACAGAGGGAAGCAGGGCTCCCACCCAGGACAGCCTGGATGGTTGCTGGGTAAAGTCTATCACAACAGAGCTGGGAGCAGAGCAGAGCCCAGCATGGGCTGCACCAGGACCAACCAGACCAGGAGCCAGGAGGAAAAGGACCTAGTGCCCTGAATCAGTGAGCTGTGGCAGTTACTAGACTTCGCAACCCACAAGCACCAAAGACAACAGAAAAGGTTAGTGGGAAAAGCTGCAAGGACAGAGTGAAAGTAGTTTGCAGTTTGGCCACCGCCCAGGGACAGTGAAGGTGGTGGAGCTCTGAGGACAAAACTACAGCTGAAGTTGTTTCCCACCCCAGGCCCACCTGGTGGGAGGAAATAAGTGGAGGATCAGAGCAGGAGTGCAGAATCTGCTTAAGATCTCAGTCATGATCTCGGTTGGCAGTTCTTGGGGGAGAAGGAGCACTGCTGTGGCAGAGCTTGCTGTGCAGAAATAGCTCTGAAAACAACAACATAACCCCTCAAGTTTGGGACAAAGTACTCTCTACTCTACAAGCAGTCATACCCTGATGAAAAACTCAAGGATCAAGTAAGTTGGCTGGAAACATGGCCAGGCAGTGGAAACAGACTCAGATTCAGACTCAGACTTTGGAATCTTTCTTTGGTGACAAAGAAGACCAAAACATACAGCCCAAAGAAGTCAACAAAAGTCAAAGAGCCTACATCAAAAGCCTCCAAGAAAAACATGAACTGGTCTCAGGCCATGGAAGAGATCAAAAAGGATTTGGAAAAGCAAGTTAGAGAATTACAGGAAAAATTGAGAAGAGAAATGAGAATGATGCTAGAAAACCATGAAAAACAAGTCAATGACTTGCTAAAGGAGACCCAAAAAAATACTGAAGAAAACAACACCTTAAAAAATGGAATAACTCAAATGGGAAAAGAGCTCCAAAAAGCCAATGAGGAGAAGAATGCTTTGAAAGGCAGAATTACCCACATGGAAAAGGAGGTCCAAAAGACCACTGAAGAAAATACTACCTTAAAAATTAGATTGGAGCAAGTGGAAGCTAGTGACTTTATGAGAAATCAAGATATTATAAAACAGAACCAAAGGAATGAAAAAATGGAAGACAATGTCAGATATCTCATTGGAAAAACCACTGACCTGGAGAATAGATCCAGGAGAGATAATTTAAAAATTATTGGACTACCTGAAAGCCGTGATCAAAAAAGAGCCTAGATATCATCTTTCAAGGAATTATCAAGGAGAACTGCCCTGATATTCTAGAGCCATAGGGCAAAATAGAAATTGAGAGAATCCACTGATCACCTCCTGAAAAAGATCCCAAAAAGAAAACTCCTAGGAATATTGTCACCAAATTCCAGAGCTCTGAGATCAAAGAAAATATACTGCAAGCAGCCAGAAAGAAACGATTTGAGTATTGTGGAAACACAATTAGACTAACACAAGCTCGAGCAACTTCTACGTTAAGGGAATGAAGGGCTTGGAATACGATATTCCGGAGGTCAATGGAGCTAGGATTAAAACCAAGAATCACCTACCCAGCAAAACTGAATATCATGCTCCAAGGCAAAACATGGATTTTCAATAAAATAGAGGACTTTCAAGCTTTCTCAGTGAAAAGACCAGAGCTGAATAGAAAATTTGACTTTCAAACACAAGAATCAAGAGAAGAATGAAAAGGTAAACAAGAAAGAGAAATCACAAGGGACTTACTAAAGTTGAACTGTTTTGTTTACATTCCTACATGGAAAGATGATGTGTATAATTCATGAGACCTCAGTATTAGGGTAGCTGAAGGGAATATACATATATACATATATACCCATACATATACATATACATATACATATACATATATATATATATAGACAGAGGGCACAGGGTAAGTTGAATATGAAGGGATGATATCTAAAAAAATCAAATTAAGGGATGAGAAAGGAATATATTGAGAGAGGGAGAAATGGAGAAATAAAATGGGGTAAATTATCTCGCATAAAAGTGGCAAGAGAAAGCAGTTCTGTTGGGAGGGAAGAGGGGGTAGGTGAGGGGGAATGAGTGAATCTTGCTCTCATCGGATTTGACTTGAGGAGGGAATAACATACACACTCAATTGGGTATCTTACCCCACAGGAAAGAAGGAGGAAGGGGATTAAAAAGGGGGGAAAGATAGAAGGGAGGGCAGATAGGGGGAGGAGGTAATCAAAAACAAACACTTTTGAAAAGGGACAGGGTCAAGGGAGAAAACTGGATAAAGTTGGATAGGATAGGAAGGAGCAAAATATAGTTAGTCTTTCACAACATGAGTATTGTGGAAGGGTTTTGCATAATGATACACATGTGACCTATGTTGAATTGCTTGCCCTCTTAGGGAGGGTGGGTGGGGAGGGAAGAGCGGAGAGAATTTGGAACTCTAAGTTTTAAAAGCAGAAGTTCAAAAAAAAGTTTTTGTATGCAAGTAGAAAATAAGATATAAAGGCAATGGGGCATAAAAATCTATTTTGCCCAACAAGCAAGGGAAAATGGGATGGAGGGGTGGGGGGTGACAGAAGGGATGGTTGACTGGGGAATGGGGCAATCAGAACATCTCCCATCTTGGAGTGGGGGGAGGGTAGAAATGGGGAGAAAATTTTTAATTCAAACTCTTGCAAAAATTAATGCTGAAAATTAAAAATATTAAATAAATAAATAATGATTTTTAAAAAAAAAAGAAATCTAATGCCCCCTACATACCAGTGTGTGAGAACTTTGTAGCACTTTGGTAGGAACATCTAGTATTGAAATTCCTTAATTTGATTATTTTGACTTCCACTGAATTTTAAGGTTTACAAAGTGTTTTCATCACAACCCTGTAAGCATTGCATTTCATATATGCTGAAATTGAGGCTCAGAAAGTGGAATACATGGAATAAATATTGTAGTCAGGCTAATAACATATCTCCACATACCATGTCTAGTTGTCTGTTTATTATATCACATCACCTGTCAACTTGTGAGAGAAATATCAAGCTTATGTATAACCTCCCATTTGGAATGTGTCACTCTGAGGAGGTCTATGATCAAACAAGACATTTATCTTCCAGTGACAGGATACTGGCACTCAGTTGCAGCTAGTTCACTAATGAGTGGACATTATAAAACTTTCTTTATGATCACATTGATTTATACCTGTAAACGCACCTATTTTTTAAAGCAATGAAACCAATCTACCCGATAGCAAATACTACCTTTGAAAAATACCTAATTTTCTGGAAAGTATCTAAAGCAAAACTCCTTTGTTCTCAAGAAGAGAACATATTTCCCATATTTAACTTTTGAAAATACTAACAAGTTATTGATCAAAAAATGTTTATACAACCCCAATTTTTTATGCCACTACTTTCCTGTATAATAAATATTACTTCAATCTGATCCAAAGTAGTACCAAGTGAGAGCTATTGTACTGTTTTAGGAGTTTCTTAGGTCTTCAATTAATTCTTTTTGGGCAGATGACCATTTGACATTACTCTCTGTGGTAGATGGAGGTTTCTTTGCCTCAGTATCCTCCTCTGAAGATGAATCCCTGTCTTCTTTATTCCCAAATTAGCTCTGTATGGTTGGTTTCTCCTTTGCCTGTGTATTTTTTGTAATAGTTTAGTTTTTATAATCACTTCTACTCCTGGAGCATGAAGGATGGTGCCTCTGGCCTCATATCCTCTCTTGTTCTCCCCTCTGACTTTGAACTCAAACCAAGACTTCTAGCCTCCTGTAAGTGCTCACAGCCAGCAACATCCTGCCCCACTGCTTCTGCACTTACGAGGCATGTGTTGGTTCCTTCTCACCCCCACGATGTCTCAACAGCACAGCTAGGTCTACCATTCCTTGTCAGCAGAAGTTCCCTAGGTCTTCCCCAGCTCAGATGCCCAACTCTGTTCACTGTCCCCTGGGTAAAAGTTCCTGTGGCTAGGGTTGAGGCAACCTCCCAACCCAGCTTGCTCCCTAGCCTGGAGGTGTTTACTCTTCACAAGGAGGAAACCTCATTTGGGGATTTTTCTTCAGATCTTCTCTGATTGTTCCAGGAGGACCCCCATTCTGGCCCTACTCCTATTTATTTTCACTACTCTGTGTTCACCCTGAGGTGCTATTTTATCTCTTTTGTGGAGGAAAATCTTGAGATCTTGAGATTTTTCTTTGTGGAATCCTCTGGAAAACCATTTCTAAAGAGGGATAAAATGAAAGGAGATAGAGAAGGATAAATAGGGGAAAATAGAATGGAGGGAAACCCAGTAATCATAATTGTGAATGTAAATGGGATGAGTTTTTGGTATTCAGTCTTTTTAGTCATGTCTAACTCCTTATGACCCCACTTGGGGTTTTCTTAAAAAAGGTACTGTGGCAGCTTGCCGTTTCCTTCTCTAGCTCATTTTACAAAAGAAGAAACTGAGGAAGACAGGGTTAAATGACTTCCCAGGGTCACCCAGCTAATAAGTATCTGAAGCCATATTTTAACTCAGGAATATGAGTCTTCCTTACTTTGGCCCTGACACTCAATGCACTGTACCACCTAGTTGCCCCCTGAATGGCAACTCACCCATAACTCACGCATAAAATGGAAGGAGATAGCAGAGTAGATTAAAAATAAGGAAACACACTTGAAGCAGAAAGGCACACACAGGGTAAAAAGCAAGTGTAGCAATCATGATCTCAGCAAAATAAAAAAAGTAGATCTAATTAAAAGAGATAAACAGGGCAATGACATTTTGCTAAAAGGTATGTACCATAGATAATGAAGTAAAACCAATACTAAACATATAAGTACCACATATAAAACTCTTAACAAAAAAGTTAAATAAGTTACAGGATGAAGTAAACAATGAAAGATAGTAGTGTGGGACATTAACTTTCACCCTCTCAGAATTAGACAAATCTAACCGAGAAAAAAACAAGAAAGAAGTTAAGGAGATGAATAGAATTTCAGAAAAGTTAGGTATAATAGAACCCTGAAGAAAATTAAATGGGAATAAAAAGGAATATACCTTTTTCTCAGTGGTACATGGAACCTACAGAAAAATTCACCATGTATTAAGGCATAAAAACCTCACCCCCAAATACAGAAACACAGAAATATTAAATGCATACTTTTCAGGTCATTGTGAAATAAAAATTACATTCCATAAAAGACCATGGAAAATGTAGATTGAAAATGAATTAGGAACAAATTATTCTAATCCTGAAGAATGAGTAAGTCAAAGAACAAATCATAGAAACAATAAAAAATTTCATTAAGGAAAATAAAAACAATAAGTCAGTAAAACATACCAAAATTTATAGAATGCAGGTTAAGCCATAGTTAGGAGAAAATGTATTTCTCTAAATATTTCTTATTGTTCAGTAGTTTTGGACTTATGTCTGACTGTTCATGAACTGATTTGGGGTTTTTCTTGGCAAAGATACTGGAGTAGTTTGCCATTTCTTTCTCCAGATCATTTTACAGATAAGGAACTGAGGTAATCAGGGTTAAGTTACCTGTGTAAGGTCACACAGCTAATAAATGTCTGAGGCCATATTTGAACTCAAGAAGATACGTCTTCTTTATCCACGGCACTACCTAGCTGCCTAAACACTTACATCAATAATAGGGAAAGAACAGATCAATTTAATGGGGATAGATTTTTTTAGGAAAATTGAAAAAGTACAAATTAAAAGTCCCCAATTAAGCACCAAATTGGAAATCCTAAAAATCAAAGGTAAGATTATTAAACATTGAAAGTAAGAAAACCATTGAACTAATAAAAAAAAACAAATGGTTTCATGAAAAAACAGTAAAATAGATAAACTGTTTACTAATTTCCAGTATCAAAGGTGAAAAAGGTGAAGTGACCATAAATGAAGATGAAATTAAGGTAATTATTAGGAGCTTATTTTGACTAATTATATGCCAATACATCTAATAATGTAAGTGAAATGAATGAATGTTCATTTAAAATATATGTTTCCCATATTAACATGAGAAGAAATAAAACACAACCCTATTTTAAGAAAAGAAGTTGAATAAGCCATCAATGATCTCCCTAAGGGAAAAAAAAGTGCCCAGGACAAAATGGATTCACAAGTGAATTCTACCAAACATTTAAAGAACAATTAATTTCAATATTATCTAAAGTATTTGGAAAAACAGTCAAAAAAGGAGTCCTGCCTAATTCCTTTTACAACACAGATATGGTTACCTAAATCAAGAAGAACAAAAACAGAGAAAGGAAACAATAGACTAATTTCCCTAATAAATATTGATGCAAAAAAAGTTAAATAAAACACTAGGAAATAAATAACAACAATATGTCACAAAAATCATATGCTATGACCAGGTGGGATTTCAACTAGGAATGTAGAGCTGTTTCAATATTAGGAAAATTATTGTCAAAATTGATCATATCAGTAACAAAACCAACAAAAATAGTATGATTATCTCAATAGATACAGAAAAGGCTTTTGACAAAATACAACACTCATTCCTATTAAAAACACTAAAAGCCATTAGAATAAATGGAGCTTTCCTTAAAATGGTTAAGTAGTATGTATCTAAAACCATCAGCAAGCATATTTGTAAGGGGGATAATCTAGAAGATGTCCCAATAAGATCAGGGGTGAAGCAAGAACAGCCATTATCACCACTATTATTCAATATTATACTAGAAGTGCTAGCCATAGCAATAAAAGAAGAAAAAAGTAATTGAATGAATTAGAATAGATATTGATAAAATACAACTATAACTCTTTGCAGATGATATGATGTTATAATTGGAGCATCTTAAAGAATCAATTAAAAACTAGTGGAAATAATTCACACCTTCAAGCAAAGATGCAGGATATAAAATAAATACATATAAATCATCAGCAGCTTTATATATTATCAAAAAAGTACAGTAGAAAGAGATAAAAAGAGAAATTCCACTTAAAATAATTAGAGAAAATATAAAATGTTTGGGAGCCTACCTGCCAAAATAAACCCAGGAACTACATGAACACAATTACAAAATACTTCACACAAAATTGGGAAAATATTATTTGTTCATGGGTAGGCTCAGCCAATATGATAAAAATAACAATTGTATCTAAATTAATTTACTTATTCAGTGCCATACCAATCAAACTACAATTTTTTACAGAACTATAGAAAATAACAAAATTCATCTGGAAGAAAAAAAAGATTAAGACTATCTAAGATACAATGGGGAAAAAATGTGAAGGAAAGAGGCCTAGCAATACCACTCTCAAACTCTATTACAAATTCCTCATCATCAAACAATCTGGTACTGGCTAAGAAATACAGTGGTGCATCAGTGAAATAGGTACACAAAACACATTATTAAATGACCATAGTAATCTGGTGTTTGATAAGCACAAAGATCCAAACTTTTGAGACCAGAATTCACTATTTGACAGAAACTGTTGGGAAAACTGGAAAGTAGTGTGCCAGAAATGAGGTATAGACCAATGTATCACTATATACAAAGATAAGGTCAAAATGGCCATATTATTTCAACATAAAGGGTGATGCCATAAGGGATCATGGAATGTTTAACCTGTCAGATCTATGAATAAGAGAAGAATTTGTGAAAAAATAATAGATAACATAATTGGATGTAAAAGCATAATTTTTATTACATTAAACTAAAAACGGCTTGCATAAATAAAACCAGTACATCCAAGATTAGAAGGAAAACATTAAACTGGAAGAGGGGTGGGGAATTACAACAATTCTCTCTGATTAAGGCCTCATTTCTCAAATATATAGAGAACTGAGTCAAATTTTTAAGAATACAAGTCATTCTGAATTTAATAGATGGTCAAAAGATGTTAATAGGCAGTTTTCGGATGAAAAAATCAAAGTTATCAATAGCCATATAAAATACTCTAATCACTGCTGATTAGAGACATGCAAATTAAAATAACTCTGAGGTACCACCTCACACCTATCAAATTGGCTAATATGACAGAAAGGGAAAGTGACTAATGTTGAAGGGAATGCGGGAAAATTGGGACACTCGTGATGAAGTTGTAAACTGATCCAACCATTCTGGAGTGCAAGTTGAACTATGCCCTAAGGGTAGAAAACTATGCATATCCTTTGACCCTGCAAAACCACTACTGGGTCTTTATCCCAAAGAGGTTTTTTTTTAAAGGAAAAGACTTATTTGTACAAAAATGTTTATAGTAGCTTTTTTGTGGTGACAGAATTGGAAATTAATGGGATGTCCATGACTTTGGGAATGGCTGAAGTAGTTGTGGTATAGTTGTGATGGAATATTATTGTGCTGTAAGAAATGATGAGCAGGATAGTTTCAGAAAAACCTGGGAAGACTTATATGAACTCATGCAAAATGTAATGAGCAAAACCAGGAGAAAATTGTACACATAACAGTAATAATGAATAGTGGTCAACTGTGAATAACTTAGTGATTCTCTGCAAAACATTAATCTAAGACAATTCTGAAGTCTCATGATGAAAAATGCTATACACCTATAAAGCAGGAACTGATAGTTTAAATACAGATCAAAGCAAACTTTTTATTTTATTTTTTGTGGTGTATTTTTGGGGGAGTCTGTATCTTTTTTCATAATATGACCATTATTGAAATATATTTTGTATGACTGCACATGTATAACCTATGTTAAATTCCTTGAGTTCTCATTCATGTGGTTTTGGAGGGAGGGAGAAAATGTGGAACTTAAAACCAATTTAAATGAATATTAAAAATTTTACATGTATTTAGGAAAATAATAAAATATTTGAAAAAAAATAAAAAATTTACATTGCATTTAATAGACACAATTTTCATTGTAGTCATCTCCAGATCCTAAGGCATGGAGTTTAGGTAATATTTAGGTAACAGGTTAGAAACAGAGTAACCAGAACTAAATCTAATTCCAAAGAGGATTGGAGGACTGCCAGAATTTCTCCTTTCAAAGAACTAATTTCACCCAACCTACCTCACAAATTATCAGCTGTCCTGCTTGTTTAAAAGCAGTGAGTATCTTTACAGCCTCTCCCTGGCCCCCTGCTTCTCCCTAGCAATAATTAATTTATTTAAGTCAGTGTATAATTTGGCAACCTCTGAGAGACACGACATGCCTTAAAGTGTTAAGAAAAATAATCACAGAATCTCCAAGATATGATGAAATTCAGAGGTTATTTAGCCCAATTGAAACCTGAACAGATACTAGTATACCTCTGTTGATAAAGGATCATCTAGGTAATGACTTTCATTTAGAAGGAACCCATTATCTTCTTAGATATTCCATTTCACATTTTAAATGATTTTTTTATTATATCAAACCTGAATTTTTCTCTTTGCAATTTCTACCTTGCAATTAAGTTCTCCACAGCCAAGCAGAACAAGTCCCATCCCTCTTCACACTGACAGTCTTTCATATAATTAGAAACAGCTAGCACATGGTAAAGTCTTTTCTTCTTTGAGCTAAACATCTCTAATTCCTCCATTCAATCCTTCTACAACAAAGTCTACAGTCTTCCCACCATCCTGGTTGCCCTCTATTAGACATTTTCCCATTCTTCCGTGACTTTCTTATAATTTGATGAATCTTACCAAACATAGTTATTCCAATTGTGAGTGGTGTTACCCAGGGAAAGGGAGTTAATCATTTTAGGAAAACTGTTCAGTCATTTTTAGTTGTGTCAGACTCTGTGTGACCCCATTTGGGGTTTTCTTGGCAAAGACACTGACGTGTCTTGCCATTTCCTTCTCCAGATCATTTTACAAATGAGCAAACTGAGGCAAATGGAATTAAGTGATTTGCTTACAGCCACACAAGTGTCTGAGGCCAGATTTAAACTCAGGAAGATGAGTCTTTCTGACTCCAGGTCCAGTACTCTATCCACTGTGCCATCTAACTGCCCCATTTTTTTCAGAAGGGGATTCCCTGGTAAAACTAAAGACTTGAAAGAACAATAAATTTTATTGATTCATGTTGTTGCAGCTTACCAAAAGCAGTCAAAAGCTAAATGAGACTAAACCATGGCCTTGATATAAAGGGAGGGTCAGCAACCCCTCTGGGAAAATTAATATAAATGAGTTGAAAATGATCTGGGAAATGGTGTATATACATTAAATATAGGTGTGTGTCTATGTGTTTACATATATATGTGTGTGTGTATATATACACATATGTATACATATACACATATGCATACGTACACACATATATATGTGTGTATATGTATGTGTGTATGTGTGTATTCCCTTTCTTGGGCAATAAAAACCTATACATGTTCATATGCCCAGACAAAATTATTCCTATAATTAAATTCATGCAGAGATGTATGTTTCATCCTTATTTAAGGTACTGTGGCTAAGAGCAAAAAATATTTGAATGCAATAAATGAAAATGTCAGAGAATGATGAAAATGACCTCAGTCCCACCTCTTCTCATTTCACACTTATAGGCTAAGAATGGCAGAAGTATCCATCCAAGGTCACATAGCTATTTAGCAAAACACCTGAGACTTGAATATGGGTCAGCTGACTATAAATCTGGCACTCCTCCTATATCCTGCTTCCCCTAATCCTCAACTTATTTATTAAAAGATAGAGATATTGTTCAAATAAAAAATTTTCTCAAAATTGAATGATTTGACTAAGGTCACCATTTAGCACTGCATTAACAAGTTTTCACTACATTTACAACTCCTGCAGCTTTTTTTTAAAAAACATATTTCCATATTAATCATGTTGTGAAAGAAAACACAGACCAAAAAAAGAAAAAAAATGAAAAACAGCATGCTTGATCCTCCTGCATCTTTTTTAAACCAAAGTTTTGTTATGTACATAGTTGCTTATGTTACATTTAACAGACAAATTACGAGAAAGAAAAAGTTCTAGGTCAACTCTAAGGCCTGAGTACATGGAGCTCACATCCAACCAATAAGTTAACTCCATTTTAAAAGCAAATAATGGGTTTATTTCAAAGCCCAGGGGTTTTCACTAATATAGTGACCATCTATGAAAACCCTGAACCTCCTTACTTTGCCATATCATGGAAACAGACAGGGCGTTTTTCGGTCATTCAGTCATATGCAATAATTTGTGGCCTTGTGGACCATAGCACACCAGTGCTGTCCATGGGGTTTTCTTGGCAAAGAGAGAGTGATTTGCCATTTCATTCTGATCTAATATAAATAGCTTCAACCCTATGGAAGACATTTAATTCCTTGCTATTCTATGAAGGTAACTGGTACTTACTTGTTAAACTTCAATATCTCAAAGGATCTGTGATTTTAAAAATGTAGGTATTCCCTCCACTGATAAAGGCAGCATTGGTACTCTTCCATCCATGTTTGATCAAGAACGTTTGCATGATCTACTGTGCCATCTTCCCCCACCAAAAAAATTCATCTCCTGGTGGCTAAATTTCAGAGGAAAGAAGTATTTGTAGTATTTTAAGAAGCCTTCTCTATAGGCATAGATTTTGGAAACTTGGGGTCCCCTCCATGCCATCATAACATATCAAGTCAGAAAACTTCAGTGGGATAGGTTTGTGGTCTGGATTAAAATTTAAAAATCAGCAACTTTCTACAACATGCTTTTCTTCCTTTCCCTCCCCAGGCAAAAAAAAAAAAAAGCCACCAATCTTCCTTCACCAGTTGGGTTGAGTAAAGCACCTATTCCAGTGACTTCATTGTTCAGATTCTATCCCATTCTAGAAATTTGCAAAAGCCATGGAAGCAGCTGCCTTATTTTCTCATCCTCCAAATGGGTACAGCAGTTTTGATAGTAATTAAATCTTTTCTCTCTAAACAGCAGGAAGGAACATTTAGATTCATTCTGAGCAATTAATTCAATACACTGGTAATACCAAAGGAATAGAACTAGAATAAGAATGGAGGAAACAAAGGTTCTCAGAGAAGTCAAAACTGGCAAAACACAAGCAATGGGGAAAATGCAGAATTTAGCAGGTTAATGAAGAAAAGGATACTGCCATAGTTAAACATATTTCTTATGGAACAAGAAACAATATTTCCTAAGAAACTTCCCTCAAATAAAATAAAAATGACAGCCCAAAATACAGATATGTCTGCTTCCTTATGCTAAGTAATCAGCTAAAAATTGCTGTTGGTGCTAGTCTTCTTTCAGGAAAGTAAGGCCCAGGTAATGCAGTCAATGAATTTATAGCTAGCTATTCTGGCTGATTCAGGCTTACAGATGTAGTTTCTCTATAAATGGCCTCAGGAAAGATAAATGAAAATGTACTTCTTTATTATCATGGTAGATGTCTTTTTAATTTAGTTATGAGGATACAATCAGGTAAGTGTTCGTAACAGTATAATGTACATTTGCTAGTAACTTGTAATAAGCAATTACAAAAATCTATAAAGTAAGAAATGAAATTAGAGTCATTTAATATTATTTATTAACTAGGTGCGTAGGAGAGAATTCCTAAAGCAACTAATGTCTCCAATAATAGTAAAGTTATTACTGAATCTTTACTGATTGTATTCAGGAGAATCAAATTAAATGTGCAGTTTAATTAAATGTACATCCAACTAATACAAAATCCAGATTATTAAATTCTATACTACAGGAGAAAATGGACAAGAATTGCATAGGATGCATAGATTATTTGTCATCCATACTGTTGGAGAGAGTAACTATGTTGATAAGAGAGATCCCAGATCTCTTGCAGTATTAAATGATATTGTCATTTCTGTGTTAGAAGTATCGCTTCCCCCCAAAAAATGATTCTATACAATTTTTCCAACCCAATAGCTTTGTGAAATGAGAATGTATTAGAAAACCCCTCTATTTAGCTGCTTGTGCCCTGAAATTTGCAGAGGACTCATGCATTATTTCCTGATCTCTATTACTTCCCTTTTATAGATATGAATTTTGCAGGCATACAAAAAAGTAACATTCCAGTATACATCTGTTTAGGTCACCAGCTTTTTATTTTCAGGGCTTTCCTCTCCCTTCTCTTCCAGACTCATACACACTTTCGTCCCCATTGGTTACAAGGGAAGATCATAGAGAGTACAGGAATCATAAAGGTGCTGCTAGGGGTACATACAAATAGTATTTAAAAAAGAAAAAAAAATCATTGACATATATTTGTAAAATGATATCCTTTGATATAGGGAAGTAAGGGAATACCAGGGAGCCTGAGGGTTATACTGGCATCCAGGAAATATTTAAGGCATAGTAAGGGATGACTCAAGGACATCTGATGGGTCATTTGTGGAAATCTGCAATAGCTAGCATTTTCAAAATGCTTTAAGATTATTCAAAGTGTTTCACATGTGTTAGCTCATTTGGTCCTCACAACAATCCTATGAGGTAAGCGCTAGTATTGTCCTTATTTCAAAATGAAAAGAAATTGAGAGAGAAGTTAGATGGCCTTCCCAAGATCATACCGCTATAGTGTCTAAAGCAGGATCTACAGAAATATTTGGGCAGAGGGTGAGAATGCATGGATAGGCTTCACTTTGTTATATGGCTTCAAAGACATATTGACATGTACTTTCTACCTCAATCTAGAACACCCAAAGCATTCCCTAATGACTTGTGTCAGCATAGCCTGGAATTTCTGGGAGATCCCCAAAGTCAAGAATTATTTGTTGAATTGAAGTAATTTGAAAAGAGAGTGTACTTTAAACACTTCATTACAAAAATAACGAAATAATCTGCCTGTCTGAATTTGTAATTTGGAAAATAGGGAAGTCATAGGAATTCATCATGTATGTGCATAAGGCTACACTTATGAAAGCATATCAATAAACCTCAAGGTTTCTAATATTAAGTCTATATGCCTTATGTTTGAGTCACTCTCTATACCAGGTCCCTTTGCCTTAGTCTCTACTTTTTAGTGTTTTTTGTTTTTTTCTTTTTTAAAGGAATATCCCAAGATAATGGAAACTTTTACCTTTCACTTCAATTCAACAAACCTTATTTAAGCATCTAAAGGGTTGGAAGGAACTATGCTAGACTCTAAGAATAGGATAAAAGGTATTTGTGTCTCTCTGTGTATGTTCTTTGGCCCCCAACTAGGTAGCACAGTGGGTAGAGTATCAGAAGACTTAAATTCCAATCCTCTCTTACTAGCTGTGTGACACTAAACAAGACACTTTATCTCTCCTTGGCCTCCATTTCTTCCTATGTAAAATGAAGTTAATAATAGCATCTACCTCACAGAATTGTTGTGAGGCTCAAATGAGACAGCATATGTAATGTACTTTGCAAACCTTAAAGCTCTGTATAAATGCTGTTGCTGTTTTGGGTTTTATTATTTTTGCTATTGTTGTTTGGCATGGCTTTAGACTCAAATAAGGAAGAATCACTTGTAGTTGGAAGATCAGAGGAGGTAGCACCAAAGATGGGCCTTGAAGGAAGAATTGAAACAACAATATAAAGAAGCAGGGGTTAATCCAAGTCTCTTCCAGGAACAGAGGGACAGGGAGGAAGATGGAATCAGGGAAACAAAGTCATCCAATATGGCCAACTCAGCAAATGAGTACATAAAAGGATGTCCTGGAAGAAAAGGCTAGAGTGGTAGGTTGAAGATGGATATGGGCATTTTGAATGTCAGGCTGAAGGGTTAATATTTTATCCAGTAAGCATGGATAAAAAGGTTAAAGGTTTTGAGCAGAGAAATGATGTGACAAGATTACCTTGTCTGTGGTCTGAAATATAGAAGCAAGGGAGCAAGTCCTTGAAGATAAGGATGTTATTAGTGAAGTAGAAAGTGGACGCAAAGAAAAGAAATGTTTGTATAGCTCCTACTATGTGCCAGAAAGTGTTCTAAGCACTTTTATAAATATTATATCATTCAATCTTCACAATAACTCTGCAAGGTAGGTATTATTATTTTATGATTTGAGGAAACTATGGCAAATAGAGGTTAAATGACTTGCCCAGAGTTCCACAGCCAGTAAGTGACTGAGAGCAAACTTAAACTCAGTTCTTTCTGACTCAAGGTCCAGTTTTCCAAGTACTGTACCACCTATAGCCTCTACATTCACTACCTATGGCTTTGATGAAATGAAGATCAAAGAAAAGATATGCTTAGAGTGTTTGCCAAGTCACAAAAATTCACAAAGGGATTGACACTTAGTCCTAGAAGGAAATGGAAGAGAAGTCCACCCAAAGAATTATTTTTCCTTTTACCTTAGGTGAGCGTTGAATTATCCAAATGGGGTAAAGGGAGGGAGGAGGAGAAAGGTCAAAAGAGAGAAAGAATAAAGGACAGATTAAAAGGAAAATGCTTTAAGTCAGTGAAGCCTTCATTTTAGTGATTACTTAGAAGCTAGAAGTACTCACAGTAGCTGGCATTACACCCATTGGTAAAAAGGTAGTAGCACCTTCTGCTTTATTAGGTGGATGTCAAAGGGACCTTTGGGGGCTCACCTGTACCCCCACTGGATTTTAGTACACAAGTATTACTGTGTTACTCTTCTGATTATAAATTATCAGTGGCTTCCTAATACCTCTAGAATAAAATGCAAAACGCTTAGACTGACATTTAAGGTGCTCCACAATCTGTTTTTTGACTTATTTCATATTACTCTCTTTTACATATTCTATATGTTAGCCAAACTGATTGCCTCCCAAAATTATCATGCCATTTCCTACCACCATGTTTTAGCATAAACATGACCTAGGCCTGGAATATACTCACTCTTCACTTATTCTTATCAGAATATTCTCTTCCCTAAAGCCCTAGCCTGGATATTCTCTCTTCTTTGAAGCTTTCCATGATCACCATCAAATAAAAGTGGTTTCCCCCTTCTCAAATTTCCCCAGGCCTAGTACACTAAGAACTTCTTTCTCTTGTCCTGCCTTCATCACACTGCACCTTATAGTTTATAAACAAACCTGAGTGAGTCACATAACTTCTTGAGTCCGTTTACTCATCTGTATTTACTTCAGCATTTAGAATTCCATGATTGTTGGTATTTGAGTATATATTGAAAGTATAAATATCATTTATCAGAAAAAAATGATTAGTTGTCTTGCTGCTGGCACTAGTCAATAAATAGCAACTTATTGTTTTTTTTATTTTATTTATTTAATATATTTAGTTTTCAGCATTGATTTTCACAAGAGTTTGAATTATGAATTTTCTCCCCATTTCTACCCTTCTGCGCACTCCAAGATGGCGTATATTCTGGTTGCCCCATTCCCCAGTCAGCCCTCCCTTCTGTCACCCCACTCCCCTCCCATCCCCCTTTCCCTTCTTCTCTTGTAGGGCAAGATAAATTTCTACACCCCATTTCCTGCATATCTTATTTCCTAGTTGCATGCAAAAACTTTTTTTTTTGTTTTTGAACATCTGTTTTTAAAACTTCGAATTCCAAATTCTCTCCCCTCTTCCCTTCCTGCCCACCCTCCCTAAGAAGTCAAGCAATTCAACATAGGCCACATGCATATCATTATGTAAAACCCTTCCACAATACTCATGTTGTGAAAGATTAACTATGTTTTGCTCCTTCCTAACCTATCCCCCTTTATTGAATTTTCTCCCTTGACCCTGTCCCTTTTTGAAAGTGTTTAACTAGCAACATACTGCTAAAAGAAAAGCAGATTATATGAATCTATTAATTAGGCAGATGAAAATCCTACCTGGTTTTTACTTTATTACCAGAAGAATAACCTTAATTTATTATATCACAGTTTAACCACTTCAGAAATTAATATTCTCATCGTGGTTCCGCTTTGGATACTTTGTCTCTGATGAAATTCATTGGTAGATCAGATAACTTATTAACATCTGTATATCCTTATAAATGGACTACTGTATTCCCTTTTAACAATTGTGTCTGTGATCTCCATTCTGAGTAAAGGCCTTACTTCTCCACCTCCCACATATACATCCATACCCTCAAGAATGAGTTAATAGATCATTTGTACCATAATGTAACTTATTTTGTTTCATATATATATATATACTGTATAGGTATGTTCACAACAGTCTTAGATTGTAAGCTCCAAAAGAGTATGGAACCAAATACATATTCCTATTTTTAAATTATAGAACACTGTAATTGTGTAACTCATTGAAACATGGTTACATAGTGGATAGAGTGTTGGTCTTGTCATCCTGAGTATGTTTGCCATCCATCTGACACTTCATAACTGTGAACAAGTCACTAAACAACTCAGAGCCTTAGGCAACTATATAAAGATTACAAACTAAGTCAAAGCAAGGTTACTAGAATGACTCACAAAGTAATTGCATGAGAAAGTCATAGATACTTGATGTATTTGAAAATAAGTGTTCAGTGGGGGTAAGGGAAAAGGATTAGAAGATGGGGAGCTATCTGAGAAATATGTAACTCATAATGATTTCCCAATTATATCACCTGTCAAAATCTAAATACCATATTTTGGCATTCCAAGAGGACCATCTTTTATCATTTTAGTTGTACACAAACAAAGATTTTTATCACCATAGAACTCACCAATGGAAACTTCAGTGTCGTAATTAATGATGACATTGCCATGGTGAACTTGTAAAGTTGGAGTGAGGGTGGGGGTTGTCCCATCAATTACTACTATAATTTGAGTCTTGCCCCTTCTCTATCAAGTTGACAGTCTGAGTAGGGACTTGGCAGAATCTCAGTCAATAGGACATGAAAGCAAATGTCTCAGGAGAAATAGCCACCTTACTTTGCCTGCTGGTGACTAGCAAATAAGTACTGACCCAAGTTTAGGACTTGGGTATCATCTAAATCTCAACACCTGACAGACCTGAAGTCCTGAAGGCACAAAAAATTATTATCAATAAAAATAAGAAGAAATTCCTAATACTTTCTACACTATATAAACTAGGACATGCCTATCCCCACTATAATTAGAATGCTTTGGTGTACTTTAAAATTAGTTATATGACACAATGACAGTTTATTATTGTTCTTCCTGCAGCATTACTTACCAGATATCCACACATCAACTGATAATAAAAATACAATTCTGCCAGAGAGCATAATAATAAAATGAATAGAATAAGAAGCCAGTGAGTCTTCACAAATGTCTGCTTTTCCTGTAACATAGTTCAGCTCATTAAGTTTTACAACTTGGTATTTCAAAAAGGAATCACTTGCTATTAACTGGGCAAACTTAGAGGCCCTCCTAGTCATAATTTAGTTTGGAAAATCTTGACAAAATATTTTTCATGTAATATACAAATATATGTATATACATATATGTGTGTAAAATTCATTTGTAATGTGATCATAGACTAGAAAAAGAATTTTTCTCATTTCCCATTACTTTTCTTTATATCTAGTGTATCTTCATGTACTAGAGACAAATTTTCTAAGGCAAAAAGCACTTATTTAACTTATTCATTTGCAATATACGAAGTTAAGAATTCAAAATGATTTCAGTGATTCTGAGCTTAAAATAAGTCATCATTTAAATAATAGACTACAAAACTGTCCTCTTATGGGAAAGATCAAAATATAGAATGCATTAATTCAGTATTTTCATGACTTAAACAGCTGCTCATTTGAATCCCAATTCAAGGCGTAAAATAATATCTGTTCAAATTGTAATAGCATAAACTCTCTCTCTCTCTCTCTCTATATATATATATATATACATATATATATATATATGTATATATATACATATTTACATATACACATATGTACATGTATCTATAGACACATATATGTATATAAGAGAATATATATACTATATATAAACACAAAGTAAATAATGATATACTGCACTTTGTTAAAGCTATTGTTTTTGTTGTTATTAATAAAAGTATAAGCATATAACAATTCTTTAATAGTTTGATATGTCTGTAATCTCATTGATATCCTGCCCTAAGCTGTAATTGATGAGCTAACTCTCTTTCTTATCCAGTCCAGGATGTAAGTTCCTTGATGGCAGGTGCTATATTACTTGTTTGTATTTGTATTTCTAGCACTTAGCACAATGACTGAAACATAATAAATCTTTAATAAAGTTGTTCAACTATTCATTCTTCCGTGGAGGTATACCTTTCAATGCCTGTCATTTGGTTAACTCTTACAAAAATCCATGAGATACCCCTTTCAATTCCTGTCATAGATTAATTTCCCATATGTGACCAGCCCATTTCCTTTCTGATTAAGCATCCATCAGATAAGGTCCTTAGTGCTTCTTTCAACTACTTGTTGTGACACATCTGAATAAAAAATGAAGAGCTTAGTCTAGCAATTAATTATCCATATGTTTCAAGAATATGTACTTTTAATATCAGAGGGGAAAAATTCATAGAATAATAAACTTAAAGCTTACAGAGAACTCAAAGGTCATTTAGTTCAAAGAAACCTCCTTCTCAGCTCTCCCCTCATTCTTTCTCTCTCAAAATTTTCCATCCTTCCTACCTTTTCATTTACTATCCAAGGTACCACCATACTCCTAGTTGCCCAGCTTCCCTACCTAGTTATCCTTAACTCCTCATTCTCCCTCATTTCAACCATCCAGTCAATTGTTGAGACCTCTCATTTGTGCTTTCAAAACATCTCTCTCCTTCTTCTATCTAAAACCAACACCTTGATGCAGGCCTTCATCACATCATGCTTAGATTGGTGTCCCTGCTTCAAATCTCTCCATTCCAGTTGATACTCCAGTCAGTCAATTAACATTTATGTAGTAACTAGTTTGTGTTACTCACAGTGCTAAGGACTGGGAGTATAAAGAGAGGCAAAAGACAGTCACTGCTCTTAAGGAGCTTAAAATCTAATGGGGGAAATGACATGCAAACAACCATGTACAAACAAAAGATATGCAGGAGAAGTCGGTAACAGTCAACAGAGGCAAAGGCCAAGACTTAAGAAAGATCATGAAAGTATATGAAGGTGAGATTTCAGCCAGGGCTTGAAGGAAGTCAAAGAAGTCAGGTAGAGATGAGGGGATACATCACTGAGGCAAGATTCATGACCTCAAGGGTGACCATGAACATGTCTGAATGGTTCAGAATCACAAAGTATGAAAAACTCTCTATGTAGAAGGCAGAGGAAGTATAACATTTTTGTAGACTCCAGAGGATCAAATCCAAGAACAAATACCCCCTATTCGATATAGTAGCAATTATATTCCAAAACCAGTAAGCCCACCCCAATGTATTAACAAGGAAATTATAATACAGTATTATAGTAAGGAACCAAGTCATCCTATAATCTTCACCCATACTAGGGCCTTCCTGTAAACAATCATTCATGAATCCTAACTCTCTGTTCAACACTCTGTTCTACAGCTCTGCTGATGCTGGTTCTCTCAATGTCTCTCAATGTCTTCATATCTGCTGCCTCAATGTCTTCCTCTCAGTTCTGTTGCTCTCAGCTCTGTTCTTCTTCAATTATCTTCTCCTCTTCAGTTCTCTTCCTCTTCAATTCTCCTCCTCCTCAATTCTGGCCTCTTCTTGTATACAGTCCTAGCTGGCAACTGATTGGCTAGAACTCAAGTCTCTGATTGGCTGAATTCGTGATTGACTAAAACTCAGTGCACATACCATTGGCTCTGGTCTTAGCAATTCCCCATAGAGTCCTGAGGGCTTCATATCCACATCAGCTTAGCACCTAGAAAGTAGGAACTTTAGGCCTACTTACAAATGAAAATATAATCAAGCTTTCCCACCTAGGCCCACCTGAGGCCTATTGAATGGGTGGGGAAGATCTTCAATCACATTCATACTACAGGAGAGAAAGAAAGCATTCCAGGGATAGAAGACAGCCAGTGAAAGTGGCTAAAGTTAGGGGGATAGAGTGCCTTGTTCAAGGAACAGCAAAGAAGCCAGTTATACTGGATTACAGAATATGAGAGGGGGTAAGGTCTAAGACACCTGGAAAAGCGGAAGGGGGGAGATGTAATTAAGAATCTGGAACACCAAACAGAAGATTTTATATTTGCTGCTGAAGGGGAGGGAGATGCACTGTAATTTATTAAATGGATGACATGGATGACTGATACTTTAAGAAGTTCACTTTGACAACTGAGTAGAGGATGAACTGAAATAGGACGAACTTGTGGCAGAGACACCAACTTGTAGGTAACTACAATAGTCCAGACATGAGATGATGAGGATATGACCAGGGTTATGGCAAAGTCAGAAGAGAGAAGGAACCATGTATAAGAGATGTTACAAAGGTAAAATCAAGAGGATTTGTCAATAGATTGGATATAAAGGAAGAGAGAAAGTGAGAAGTTGAGGACGACACCTGTTACGGACTTCCGAAGCCTTGTAACTATGCTCGGGGTTCCCCCAAGCCCCAGGCCTTTGCCTAAGCAAAGGACCTGATCTCGGGGACAATGAACGGGGCGGGAGCCAAAAAGATGGTGAGTGACTCCGTTTATTATTTCAGCAAGCAGCACATTTATAGCTTTAGTGACACAGGTACATTCTTTGGTTACGTGGGTGAAGGACAGGTAAAATTCAATTCACCTGGGTGCTAGGACCGCCCCGACTCCACCTACTCTCCTCCCTTTCTCTTCCCTCACTACCCAAAGCTCCCTGTGGGCAGGCAGTCCAGGCAAAGAACCAGAAACTCCACGTGGTCAGGCAGCCGAAAGTTCCATGTGGTCAGGCAGGTCCAGGCATGGGCAAAGACCTGGAATTGCCAGGGAGGCAACAAAGGCGAGACCCCTCCTCCTGGCTCCACCCATATCTCAAAGCCCTGAGTCTATCTCAGCAGGCCCCTGGGCCTGGAGGTCCGAGGAGGACAGGGCTTAGCTCTAACTCGGCCCGCAACAGACACCCAGGATGCATATTTGGGTAACTGGGAGTTTGGTGGTATTCTTAGCAACAATAGCGAAGTTAGGAAGGGGGGAAGGTATTGAGAGAAAAGTACTGAGTTCAGTTTTGGACATGGTGAGTTTAAGTTGTTATGGAACATTTAGTTCTAGATGTCCAATAAGCAGCTGGAGATTTGAGACTAGAAGTCAGCAGAGAGTTTGTGGCTACATAAGTAGATTTGAGCATCATCAGCAAGGAAATGAAAATTTAATTAATGGGACCTGATGAGATGAATAAGGGAAATAGAGAGTCCTGAACAGCATCCTATGAGACACCCACAGTTATTGGGCATGATCTAGAAAAAGTATTCAAGAAGGAGACTGAGGAGCAGCATCCAGATAGGTAGGAGGGGAACTAGGAGAAAGTAGTGTCATGGAAACATAGAGGGAAAAATTTGTCAAGGAGAAGAGGGTGATCAGCAGCATTGATGCCTGTAGAGAGATCAAGAAGGAAGAAGACTGAGAAAAAGCCATTAAATTTAGCAACTCAGTGATCATTAGCAGTTGGAGAATAGGGTTGTGTTTGGTTTGGGTTGAATGATGAAGTTGTAAGAGACTGCCAAGAATTGAGAGTAAAAATAAAGTAAATAGAGGGGTGGAGCCAAGATGGCAGCAAAAAATCGGGGACTCTCCCAGGCACTCCCCCAGGACCCTTCAAACACTGATAAAAAATGACTCTGAACAAATTCTAGAAGTGCAGAACGCATGAAATAGCAGAGGGAAGCAGGGCTCCAGCCCAGGACAGCCTAGATGGTCATGGGGTAAGGAAGAGCCCAGCGTCTGGACCCACCAGACCAGAAGCCAGTCAGAACAGGCCCTAGCATCCTGAATCAGTGAGCTGTGGCAATTGCCAGACTTCTCAACCCACAAACACCAAAGACAACAGAGAAGATTAGTGGGAAAAGCTGCGAGGACAGAGTGAAAGGAGTTTGCAGTTCAGCCACTGCCCCAGGGGCAGTGGAAGTGGCGCAGCTACAGAACTACAGCTGCAGTTGCTTCCGGCCCCAGGCCCACCTGGTGGGAGAAATTAAGTGGAGGATCAGAGCAGGAGTGCAGAGCCTGCTTAATATCTGAGTCCAGTTCAGGTTGGCAGTTTTTGTGGTGGGAGGAGTGCTGGTGTGGCAGAGCTTGCTGTGTAGAAATAGCTCTGAAAACAACAGCACATCCCCTCAAGCTTGGAACAAAGTACTCTCTACTCTACAAACAGTCATACCCTGATGAAAAACTCAAGGGTCAAGTAGTTGGCTGGGAACATGGCCAGGCAGCAAAAATGGAATCAGATTCAGACTGAGACTTTGGAATCTTTCTTTGGTGACAAAGCAGACCAAAACATACAGCCAGAAGAAGTCAACAACGTCAAAGAGCCTACATCAAAAGCCTCCAAGAAAAACATGAACTGGTCTCAGGCCATGCAAGAGCTCAAAAAGGATTTGGAAAAGCAAATTAGATCAGTAGAGGAAAAATTGGCAAGAGAAATTAAAATGATGCTAGAAAACCATGAAAAACAGGTCAATGACTTGCTAAAGGAGACTCAAAAAATACTGAAGAAAGTAACACCTTAAAAAATAGACTAACTCAAATGGCAAAAGAGCTCCAAAAAGCCAATGAGGAGAAGAATGCTTTGAAAGGCAGAATTACCCAAAGGAAAAAGGAGGTCCAAAAGACCACTGAAGAAAATACTACCTTAAAAATTAAATTGGAGCAAATGGAAGCTAGTGACTTTATGAGAAATCAAGATATTATAAAATAGAACCAAAGGAATGAAAAAGTGGAAGACAATGTGAAATATCTCATTGGAAAAACCACTGACCTGGAAAATAGATCCAGGAGAGGTAACTTAAAAATTATTGAACTATCTGAAAGCCATGATCAAAAGAAGAGCCTAGATATCATCTTTCAAGAAATTATCAAGGAGAACTGTCCTGATATTCTAGAGCCAGAGGGTAAAATAGAAATTGACAGAATCCACTGATCACCTCCTGAAAAAGATCCCAAAAGGAAAACTCTTAGGAATTTTGGTGCCAAATTCCAGAGCTCCCAGATCAAAGAGAAAATACTGCAAGCAGCCAGAAAGAAACAATTTGAGTATTGTGGAAACACAATCAGAATAATACAAGATCTAGCAGCTTCTACATTAAGGGATCAAAGGGCTTGGAATATGATATTCTGGAGGTCAATGGAGCTAGGATTAACACCAAGAATCACCTACCCAGCAAAACTGAGTATCATGCTCCAAGGTAAAATCTTGACTTTCAGTAAAACAGAGGACTTTCAAGCTTTCTCAGTGAAAAGACAAGAGCTGAACAGAAAATTTGGCTTTCAAACACAAGAATCAAGAGAAGCATGAAAAGGTAAACAAGAAAGAGAAATTACCAGGGACTTACTAAAGTTGAACTGTTTTGTTTACATTCCTACATGGAAAGATGATGTGTATGATTCATGAGACCTCAGTAGTAGGGTACCTGAAAGGAATGTGTGTGTGTGTGTGTGTGTGTGTGTGTGTGTGTGTGTGTGTGTGTAAAGACAGAGGGCACAGGGTGAGTTGAATATGAAGGGATGATATCTAAAAAATAAAATCAAATTAAGGGATGAGAAAGGAATATATTGAGAGAGGTAGAAAGGGAGAGATAGAATGGGGTAAATTATCTCACATAAAAGTGGCAAGAAAAAGCAGTTCTGTTGGGAGGGAAGAGGGGCCAGATTAGGGGGAAAGAGTGAATCTTGCTCTCATTGGATTTGACCTAAGGAGGGAATAACATACACACTCAATTTGTTATCTTACCCCACAGGAAAGAAGGAGGAAGGAGATAAAAAACGGGGGATGATAAAAGGGTGGGCAGTTTGGGGGAGGAGGTAAACAAAAACAAACACTTTTAAAAAGGGACAGGGTCAAGGGAGAAAATTGGGTAAATGGGGATAGGATAGGAAGGAGAAAATATAGTTAGTCTTTCACAACATGAGTATTGTGGAAAGGTTTTGCATAATGATACACATGTAGGCTATGTTAAATTGCTTGCCTTCTTAGGGATGGCGGGTGGGAAGGGAAGAGGGGAGAGAATTTGGAACTCAAAGTTTTAGAAGCAGATGTTCAAAAACAAAGGTTTGCATGCAACTAGCAAATAAGATATACAGGCAATGGGTCATAGAAATCTATCTTGCCCTACAAGAAAGTAAGGGAAAAGGGGATGGGGGGAGTGGGGTGACAGAAGGGAGGGCTGACTGGGGAATGGGGCGATCAGAATATATGCCATCTTACAGTGGGGGAGAGGGTAGAAATGGGGAGAAAATTTGTAATTCAAACTCTTGTAAAAATTAATGCTGAAAATTAAAAATATTAAATAAATAATTAAAAAAATTTTGAAAAAGAAAATAAAGTAGAGGCACCAACTGGAAATGACCTTTTAAGGAGTTTAGCCACAAAAGCCAAGAAAAATGCAATGTGCTAGCATGGATAGATGAATTAAATGAGATGTGAACTTGTTTGCAGGCAATAGGGAAGAAGCCAGTAAATAGGAAGAAACTGAAGATAAGTGAGAATATGAAGATAATATTTGCTACAATCTGCTAGAGAAAAGAGGCTAGAATTCGATCTCTTGTTCATGTATAAGGTTTGGCCTTGTCAAAGAGAAGGACTATTTCATTATTTAACAGAGGGGTAAAGGAAGAACTGGTGACAAAAATATCTGAGTGATGTAACAGGAGGAAGAGAAAAAAGGGAGTTCTTTGCTAGTTGCCCCAAATCTTTCTTTAAAATATGAGCTAAATCTATAGATATTCTCCACCAACTGTAAGGCCAATCAGTAAGTGAAAGATCTTTCCCACCCATTGAATAGGCCCAGGTGGCACCAACAAAGGGAGGCTTGATTAGAGGCAGGCCCACACCCTTTTCACTAACTAGATGTGAGGTCCCAGGCCCACACCTTTTTACTAGTTAAGCAGATGTGGGCACGAAGCCCTCAGGGCCCTAAAGATTGTTGCTGAGACCAGAGCCAATGGTATGTGCACTGAGTTCTAGTCAATCAGATGCTGTCTAGGACTGTATAAATAGAGAGCCCAGAACTGAGGGCAGCAGAGCAGTTGAACTGAGAGTGGCACAATTCAGAAGCAGATATCCAGAGGATATTGAGGCAGCAAGAGCTACAGGAATCAGAATTCAGCCCAAGGAGAAGGAGCAGGAACTCATAGTCAGCATTGCTGCATAAGAGAGCACTGAGCAAAGAGTTAGGATTCGTGCATGATTTGTTTATAGGAAGGCCCTAGCAGAGGGGAAGGTTACAGGACAATGTGGCTCCTTGCTATAATATTGTGTTATAATTTGCTTGTTGCTAAATTGAGGTTGGCTTACTGACTTTGGAATATTATTGCTACTATATGGAATTGGAATTACTGCTCCTGGGATTGGATTCTCTGATGCCTAAATAAATGTTATACTTCCTCTGAAAAAAATAAAATAAAATAAAATATGAGTTAAATGTGACACTAATATACTGTTGGTAGAACTATGAATTGATCCAACTATTTTAGAGAGCAATCTGGAATTATGCTGAAAGAGTTACAAAACTATGTATACCCTTTGACCCAGCAATACTACGAATAGCTCTATTTCCCAAGGTGATCAGAGAAAAAGGAAAAGAACCTATATGTTCTAAAATATTTGCAGTACCTCTTTGCAGTAGTAAAAGGTATGCCCATCCATTGGGGAATGGCTAAATAAGTTGTGTTATATTATTGTGATGTGCCATAAGAAATGATGAGCTGGTTGATTTTGGAAAAACATGGAAAGACTTGCATTAAATAATTAAGAGTGAAATGAGCAGAACCAAGAGAATGCTGTATAAGGCAACAGCAATAATTTTTAAGAACAACTTTGAATGACTGAGTTATTTTGAGTATTATAAATATTCAAACCACCTACAAAGGAAAATGCTATCCTCCTCCCAGGAAAGAACTGATAAATAGAAGTATAATTGAAATATGCTTCATATGGTTTTATTTTGTGTCAAATGGTGGCTTTCTCTAGTGTAGAGTGAGGAGGGAGGGAGGAAGAGAGAGAGTTCAGAACTTAAAATGTAACACAAATAAATTTTAAAATATATGATTCAGGTTCTCAATTAAGTCGGGGGAGGTGGAGACATGAGATGTTTAAAGAGGGATGAAAATATTTGAAAAACCCACCACAGAGGAGGACATAGTGAATTAATCCAAGGCAGGGCAAAATCAGCAATATAGTAAAGTGACCAGAGAATCAGGAAGAAAAGAAAATGGAGTTTACCTGGTTTACCCAGGGAACAAGATGGGGAACTGAGGAGATTGTAGATACTGCTTAGGGAAAAGAACTGAAATATTGTGCAACTGAAGGCTACAATGTGGTTGAAGAATAGAGTTTGGGTTAATGAAGAAGAGGGAGAATTAGAATAACAATAGATTATGATTAGATGTTAGGACATTTCAGAATTCATGAATATGGAAATAGTTCATTTACTGGTGATGGTTAAATCAAGGATATGAACATCTTTGTGTGTGGCTGAGGTGAGGTGAGGAGTAGGTTATGTGAAATGAGTAAATTGAAGAACTAGGAGTTTAGGGCATTTGAGAGAGTATCAACGAATATGTTGAAGTTTCCTGTATATAGCCCATCAGGGCAGAAGTTGAAGAGGAGAGGACTATAAGCCAGATTCCAAACTCATTGAGAAAAGAAGAATATCCTGGACTTCAACAGCTATGAGAACTTTTATTCAGTGGTAGATAAGGATGTAGTGTACCTCAAAGGAAAATAAGTTCCTGAGTAATGATGGTAGAAAAAGAACCAGGATCTGGTAATGGGAACCAAGGAGTATTCCAACTCCCTCACGTTGACCAATGAGTTAGGAGGAAAAAATGAAAGTGCAATCAATGGAGGAAAGGGAGGTTCATAGAGGCTGTGTCACTAAGGAGAGATCCAAGTCTCCTGAGAGCCAGAAAATGGAAGGAGTGGTAAAGGAAAATATTTAATATGAAAGCCAAGTTTGTGTCTATGTATCAGGCATTCCAGACAGCATAGGGGAAGGGGTATGTAGCTTTAGAAAGGTACATATGGCAGTAGTGAGGGATTGCATTGAGGGGAAAAAGAATAAGAGATTAGGCAGTGGGAGATGGAAAACCATTCAGAATCAGTGGGATGGAGAACATATGACCAAAGTGGGAAGAGGAAGGGGATAGAATAGTTGATTGATGAATGAGTTTAGATTGGTTTTCATTGTCCATAGGGGTTTGGACTCAGTTATGTAGTTCAGGCTAGAGAAGTTATGTAGTTTACAGGACAAGTTTTGGGAGCTGAAAGAATTGTGTCACTCCCCCTTCCCCAAAGTAAGAGACAATGCTGACAGGATGGTGTTTCTCTTCTTCCCTGGAAGGGAAGAGACTGGTACTTGATGGAATGATGGTTCTCCTCATCAGGGAGGCAAGAGACCAGGCTGGAGATCTGATATGATGGAATAGTATTTTCTCCTTTCACTTCAAAGGAGGAGACTGGTGGACAAGGGAAAGGCAGTTCTCCTCTTCCCAAGGGAGGCAGGATACCCAATTCAACTTCACTCTGCTATCAAATTGATATTCCTAAAGGTGAAGTCTGATGATGTCATCCTCCTATTCAATGATCTCTGGTGGCATTCTATAACTTCTAAGATCAAATATAAAAATGATCTCTTCATATAAACCCCTCTATAATCTACCCCCTTCCTAGCTCTCCAGTTTCCTCATACCATAGTCCCTTTCCATGGATTCAGCAATCCAGTGACATTAGCCTCCTTGCTGTTCTTTGAAGAGGACATTCCATTTCTCAACTCTGCTATAACCCCATGACTAAAATTCTCTCTCTCCTCATCTCTGGCTCCTGACTTCCCTGGCTTCCTTTAAGTCTCAGCTGAAGACCCTTCAAGAAACCTTTTTCTAGTCTGCCTTAATCTCAGTTCCTTCCCTCTGATACTATTCCTAATTTATATTATCCATGTATTATTGGTGCAAAGATATTTGCATGTTATCTTCCCCATTAGAGGCAGCTAAGTGGTTCACTATATCTAGCACTGGGCCTAGTGTAAGGAAAATTGGAGTTCGAATCCAAATCTCTAACTCGGTGACCCTGGGCAAGTCACTTAACCTCTATCTGCCTCAGTTTCCATAACTATAAAATGGCAATTATAATAGCACCAGTCTCATGGGGGTAATTGCAAGGAAAAAATAAGATGATATTTGCAAAGTCCTGAAAACAGTGTCTTCTACATAGTAGGCAATTAATAAATGTTTTTTCTTCCTTCTTTCCTTCCTTCCAGCTTCATTCATTTTCTTTCCTTCCTTCTTCCTTCCTTCTTTCCTTCCTCCTTTCTTTCTGCTTTCTTCCTTCTTTCCTGCCTATTTCCTTCCTCCCATTAGACTGTGAGCACCTTGAAAACAGGGGATCTGGGGTTTTTTGTATTTTGTTTTGCATTTCTTTGTATCCCAAGCTCTTAGCATACTACCTGGGATGTATTGGCTGCTTTATAAGTCACCATAGGGACTACCTTGTCCTGTCCTCTACTCAGTACATGAATCTACTCTATTACATGTCCATGACACCTTTTTCTTTCCAGCAAGGGATTCATAGGATCTTTAGTGCTGACCAAGAGTGTATTGTGGTATTTTGAATTCCAGTCAACAAAACTAAAATGATATTCCAAGGTGTAACAAAAATGTTGCTAGCAGCTGTCGTGGGGGTGAAAGACCAACAATAAAAGCACACAGAAAGGCTTCTAGCACAGGTTCTTTGATCTGCTTTTCTAAGGAAAGCAACTTTAAGGGGTTAACAATCTCACTTTAATTAAACATCCATATACCATTCTCTTAATTCAGGGGGAAAAGCAAGCACCCTGAACTTCAGAGAGAATACAAACAGAAATTACAAGGATACATTATATAAAGAGTGCAAATAAACACAAATCAGCAAACAGGCTTCTACCTGTCTGTCCAAGCAATACAC